>NC_133356.1:4635909-4935909 GCF_030506205.2 Paramisgurnus dabryanus
TAAAGTAGCTGAATTCAAAAAGAGATGATTCATACCTGTTGGAAAGACAATCGCTCTAAAACTTTATTGAATGTATTTGAATTGAAGAAATATTCCTCAGGAGAAAGCTCTCTGCTCTCTTAAATGTAAATGAGTCGATGATTGACAGTTAAATGAGTGGCCTGGTTAAACAGTTTATTTCTTAATGCTCGGAGCAATTACTTCAGTTGTCACAGCCTCAGGTACCGTGTGTGCTAATCTCATTTATAAGCTGGTTTAAACAGTGCCGTGTGTTTGGGAAACTTAACTTTTGTTGGTGATAAGCCGAGTGATTTTTTTTGACTGCTGAATGATGTGTTAGTGTGAGCCGAGCTTATTTATTAGATCGGTTTATAAAGATAGATGTGACAAGTTGTTTTGTGTGGCACACTTGTTTGTTTCACAGAATACAGTGTCAGTATTTTATTCCACCTGTGTCAAAAGTATTAACTCTTTCCCCGCCAGCTTTTTTTTAAAAAGTTGCCAGCCAGCGCTAGCATTTTCAGAAAATTTTATGCCTTCAAGAAGATGTTCTTCTTTAAATATATAAACATACAATATATCAAATGAAAGAACAGACCCTCTGCTTTAATAAAATAAAAAACTTTTCAACCTACCTTCAGTGGTTCTTTTGTAATCAGCTTTTGAATATGGGTAGGTTTCTGCAAAAACACCACATTTTGAGCAAAAAGCAGAGATAATTCAATTTTTGTGACAAACTTTTCATAGAGATCCCATTCAGAGCGATCTTTAAAACAGAAAAGGACATGCAGCCCCTTGCCATAGGGCAGTACTTCCGGGTTTAAAAAGCTGGTGGATAATAGTGGTATTGCGGAAAGACGGAAAATCTCGTCATTGGCGGGGAAGCGTTTTCTCTTAATTGACGAGATATCTCGTCAATGGCGGTGAAAGAGTTAAAAAATACCAAATTTTGAGCAAAAAGCTAAGATTAGAAACATTTAATTTCATGAATTTGTAAATGTAGAAATGGTTTCATAAACATTTATGAGATATTTTGGAGCATCTAACCCCACCCTTACCCTTACCCTAAACCCAACCACTTCTCAACCATATAAAACACAACACGTAAGTAAAAGTACAGTCACAGGTATTTACAGTATTGCATAAAACAGTATAAAAGTATTACAAACCATTCGCGTTGCAAACCTTGCGAACTGAAGCTATATAAGAAATTCTTTATAAAAAAAAGAAAAAGTTTTGCAATGTATCTCAACATGCAAAGCATTGTATCGTACCGTGACTCATGTATCGCGATACGTATCGTATTGTGAGACCCTTGCCAATACTCAACCCTAGTGTGTATGCGCTCAGACTGCGTCCTCTTGTGCATTCGCAAATCCACCAGCTGTCTCTCGCTCTCTGGAATGTGGCGCTTTGGTCCGCAATGCTCTGCTGATCGCGCGCGTCTCAAAAAACGGTCTCTGTGTGTTGCGCTATGCAGAGTGCTCATGATAGTTGTAGTTTTCCAGTGTCGCATTGCGCATTGTTTATCATTTCGGATAACTTTTTAGAAAACTAAAATAAAAAAATTATATTCAACCTGCCAAAGTGGCTAGTGGGATTGGCTGTCTTACCTGCCACAGTCGAAATCTACCCGCATTTGGCGGGTTGACAGGTGTTATGTCAAGCCCTGGTTACTATGTCTACAAAACGCTTAGGTTACTCACGTAACCCCGGTTCCCTGAAATAACGGGAACGAAGCATTGCGTCAGTTAGCTGACGCTATGGGGGAAACTCCTGTTTACTCCGTGACTGAAGCCTATTGGTTAACGTCTGTACAAAGTACAGACCAATGACGTTTGAACCCGCGCGCGGGAGGAACGCGTCCCTATATAAGCGCGGTTCAATCGTCAGCAGCTCATTATTATTCGACTGAAGCGCGCAGCCGAATAACACTCGCTGCGTAGACGTTTGTAGCACGGCAAGAGACGCAATGCTTCGTTCCCGTTATTTCAGGGAACCGGGGTTACGTGAGTAACCTAAGCGTTCCCTTTCAATACGGTTCACTTCGCATTGCGTCAGTTAGCTGACGCTATGGGGGAACGTAATCCCATCACGCCGTGCATACACAACGTACTGAAGTGCCTTACCGGAGAGACACTGCGTGTGGCCCTATACCCGGCATATTCACAGCTTTAAAAGCAAATGTGTAAGCACCATATAAATTGTTGACGCGCACACGGTGGGGTTTTAAACGCACCGGGGGCACATAACATAGCACAAGACGGCGAGGTACGCGCCGCGGCTGTGCGAGATAAGTAAATTCAGAGTCACGTTGGTGAGCTCGCTGAGCGCACCGTGGTGTACACATAAAACGCATGAGCGTGCATGATTGAGCCGAGAGAACCTGCGCTCGTAGGGCAGGGACGTCTAAGCTGTACAATCTGACAACGTAGACGGCGAAGACCAGCCGGCCGCGTAGCAGATATTAAATATAGATATAGATACCCCTGTAGACCAAGTTCATGAAGAAGCCAAACTCGCACAGAGTGGGCTCTATATAGGACATAGCTCATAGAGGGGCGTGAGCCAGTGCGATGGTTTCAACGATCCATCTAAATAACCACTGTTAGCAACAGACATACGTAGTGAGTGATCTGCGAAGCTCACGAACGGCCGATCTGACTATAATATGCGGCAGAACGGTTCGTAGCGTGGGATTATACAGATACCACAATAGTGTGAACCCAGGTGCACCCTCGAGCGCATCGGGATGCATATAGGTAGTATTATAGTGCACAGATCGGTGAGCTTTCCAAGCGCGCCGTAAATGTGTATTGACTATAAATTGCACGGGCACAGGTGAACACTTGAATACATCGTGAATGCATATAGATGAATCAGAGTGTTATAATGCACAGGCCGGCAAGATTCTCGAGCGCGCCGTCATGTGTTCTGATAATAAATTGTGCGCACACGGGTGAACTCTTCAGTGCACCGTGAATGCGTATAGATAAATCAGTGCACACAACGCGCCGTGAATGTGTACAGATATGATTGATGAACGTAACGGTGGGCACCCAACGCACCGTGAACGTACACAGATGAACAACAATGTATGTGTCACAAAGCATAACACAGCTGTGTATACAGGTGAGCTTTCCCAAGCGCATCTTATTGTATACCAAAATGTTATAGCGTGTACATGTGAGCTTCTCTAAGCGCACGGTGGACGCATATAATTAAAACCCATATCGTGCATACAGGTGAGCTAATGGGCGCACCTTTAATGCAACAAACCTCAGTAGTGCGCGAAGCAGGGATGTCGAAGCTGTAAACTGACAACGTGGACGGCGGGGATCAGCCGGCCGTGTCACAATTGTCAAATGAGAAACCTCTGGGACCATGCCCATGCTCTAAGACAAGTGAGCATAATTGTCACGGGAGGTGATAACGTCAACGATCCATAAATAGCCTGTATTGACAGGTGCTCTAGTGAGTGATCTGTGACGCAGATAAACAGCTGATCGTCTGATGTACGTCAGACGTATGTGTCATACAGGACCTTGGACAGTTCCAGAGCGCTGTGCCTCGGGCACCGTCCGCATCTGAGAAATGACAGGCTTATGAATAAAGTGAATGGCCAGCCGTAAAAGCATGGTTCGCTGTTACCGCCGCCGTCCGCATCTGAGAGATGACAGGCTTGTGAATTAAATGAATGGTCGGTCGTAAAAGCGTGGTTCGCTGTTATCACGGCCACATAGATATAGGTAGGGGAGAGAGCCGCCGTGCCTCTGTAGTGAGGAGAAAAGTGTTCCCCCGGCGATTCGCGGGGGGTTTTTACTTTCAAATGTCACTAGACAGAATGGATCAGACTTTGCATAAGGACGCCTCGTGAAAGGGGTCCTAGCAGCTTGTGTCAATGTGTCATAAGGCACGTAATGTAGGTCGTGTCCCACGGATGCCATCTCCGCACGCCCATCGTAATGGGTTAATATTGGTAGTTTAAGCATGAGATGCGTATCACTCTGATTGAACATAGCTTATAAAGCGATGCAATGGGTTTATAAAGGAGATGACTCGTCAGCTTGTTCAGGGGGCGAGATCTCAGTCTGGTTCGGTAAATAATGAAACCACCGTAGATTGCCCGACCGCATTATCACAATAACACGGTCGAGAGTGCTGCAGTGCTAAATCATCCTCATAATGTACCGTATTCACAGTACAAGGTGATTTATATGAGACAAACGGCGTTCCACGCGCCGAAGGCTGATTGCCGTCGTAAAGCGTGTTCAACCCACAGCAAATGCTGGGCTAGCTCGTAATGACAGCACTTCATGCAGCCGTGTGTAACTTAAGCAAGCTTCCCGGCCGTCAGCTCGGGGCGGGACCTTTGCTTAGTCAAACTGAAGTGGACTTATGAACAGAATGCCACGATATTCAGCTCTCTGAGGCTCGTTAGAGGGGTACGTGTGCCCGTCTTAAACGAGATGCCGCGCGCGTCTGACTGTGCACGCGCTTTAAGCTTTGAAACTTATTGTGGCGGGTAGCAAGCTCACTTGAGGTTGATATTACCCTTAATATCTCCGAGTATTGGAGCGGAGGTGTGAGCGTCTTCGGATCCGCTAATATAAATCAGCTAGGGGAGAGTGGGGTAAAGTGAGACATCGGGTAAAGTGAGACACCCCCTGTATCTAGGCAACGGAACATATTTGTGGTCCTATGACTATTATGTTTTTAAGCCCCTCAAATTTCCCCGTGGCCATGAAGGACAGGACCTCATGCTGCTGTGGTTAGCATGTTTTTTTCACAAAAATATATTTTTTGCTTGTAAAAGTAAATTTTCTTGCTGTCAACTTAATCAACTGTTGTGCCAAAGCAAATTGATTCAGGTAGAAAAACTTATATCACACATTATTATGAACTACCAACATATAAAACCTTGTGTTGATGCTAGCTGAAGATTAGCCTGAATTTCCAAGAGAGAGAGTTTTTTTCCAAAATGTGGCGGTGGGGTAAAGTGAGACAAATGCTGTGGGGTAAAGTGAGACATGAGGCACAAGTTCAGTTTAGTCTAAAACATATTTTAATGTAATATTACATTACATATGTTTATTTTTAATGTTATAAACATTGCAGAAAAACCATTATGCCTAGTCAACACACCAGGAAGACAGCCTGGGGAAAAACACCCCTTGAGGAGATGGAGAGTGCAGCTGCTTAGGTCAAGGAAGGAAAGAATTCTCTAATGCTACGTACACACCAAACGCGAGCCATCATGGTACTGTGGATTCACACCAGTCACAAGTTCAACAATTTGCGCAAGTAGATTACATACAAAGTCAATGCAAAGACACGATCAGACACGTCATCGCGTGTGGCAATGCGAATGACGTGATATGGGTGGCGCGTTTGCCACGAAAACACGCGCTATTCGCCGCAAACACGTCTTCGCCCAATTTGAAAATATTCAACTCGAGCGAAAAATTTGCATTACACAATGTTAAATCCTGCGAGTAATCTAGATCATTGGTTTTCAATCTTGTCCTAGGGGACCCACAGCTCTGCATATTTTGTATGTCTCCCTCAACTGACACACCCAGTTCTGTTCATGGATCTCTTCCTTAATGAGCTGATGATCTGAATCAGGTGTGTTAGATAAGGGAGACATGCAAAATCTGCAGGGCAGTGGGTCCCCTAGGACAAGATTGAAAACCACTGATCTAGATCAAGTAACACGATGCCCTGCATTTGGTGTGTACATAGCATTACTCACTCTAGATTACTCACGGGATTTAACATTGTGTCATGCACATTTTTCGCTTGAGATAAATATTTTCAACTTGGGCGAAGACATGTTTGAGGTGAATAGTGCGTGTTTTCGCGGCAAATGCTCCGCTCATATGGCGTCATTCGCATCGCCCCAGGCGAGGATGCGTCTGATCGTGTCTTTGCATTAACTTTGAATGTAATCTACTTGCACAAATCGTTGAACTCGCATCTGGTGTGAACCCACAGTAAGAGCAGCTGCAAGGGATAGAAATATTAATAGATGGTTCTGATTGACTTTTGCGCTGGCTCTAAGGGTCCTTTGTTCTGGCCCCAGACTGCGTTCTAATCTATCTGGTTCTATATTTCATTTGAATGTTAAAAAATTTGAATTGTCTGAACCAATGGTCTACAGTGGGCAGCGCTCCGACATGTGGTGCTTTCACACTTTCTGGGACCCGAGTTCGATTCCCGGCTCGTGGTCATTTGCCGATCCAATACCCTTCTCTCCTTCCTGTCCTTTCCTGTCCTCTCCAAAACTCACTGTTAAATAAAGGCAAAAACTGGCCAAAAAATATAACTTTTGAATTATGTTATGTTGTATTTGATTTTGGTTCAGAGTTATTGTACTTTCAAGTGTTTAGAAAAATAATGGTCTTAATTGACCAATCCCCTTGATTCTTTTACTAGTCCAACATTAGTTCTGGAATGTGTGGTTGTCAAGCTAGCCGTCAGGATTTTATCTGTTACAATATGTGCTGTTATTGTAGTTTCAGAGTGGAAAAAGTAAGTGGATCAGTTTACCCCGAGCTGGTTCACTTTACCCCCTTGATTTTTCTGGTCTGTCTCAGTTTACCCCTAAGCTGGGGTAAAGTGAGACACAAGAACACTTTTTTTAAAACAATCATATTTTCATTGCTCTTCGTCCTGAATACATTCTGCTAATTTCCATAGCTAGGAAACATCCTGAATTAATGGGAAATGTGTAAATTTGACTGATATATCATTTTAACTCGCTTAGAGGGGAGCAAATGTAAAAAATGTCTCACTTTACCCCACTCTCCCCTATATGGCCGAAAAACGTCATAAACCGCTTGGCTGTAAGCCTTTGAGTGGCCGTCCGGAGAGGGCGCGATTCAAACGCTTGGAGCCATGCAAAAGTCTGAGGCTGTCCTTCCTCTAGGAAGAGAGAATAACAGCCGTAAGACCGTGCTCGTTTGCGCCATCAGCATCGTAGCGGAGAAACTGAGGTGGGCTGCGAGCGAATTTGGCAGAAAGGTGTTAGAGACACCGTACAGTCGTGGGGTGTCAATACACAGTATATGGCCAAACCGGGGTCTTTTCGGCTAGCGTCGATAGAATTATGGACAGCGGACCGTGTGTGCGTATTACTGATTGCTTGTCAGTAAGGCGATAAAGTGTTTAGAGACACCGTACAACCGTGGGTGTCAATACACAGTATAGTAAGCACGGAAATTACTCTTTTTAGAGGAATTAAATACCGTTCGCCACTATAGTGAGGTCGCATAACCGACAGTATTACACAGTATGTTTGGATAAACAGCACACAGAAAACATTACAGGGCAGTCCAGCCGAGGCGCGACATAACCCCTTTTCTCCCAGACAGTTTCGTTCTCTGTTGATGCAGCTGTGCTGCGGAGACCAGAGCTCAGCCGTTCAGGTGCACAAGCCTCAGTAGTGACGGTGACCGAACGGCTCACGGAGCAGAGCAGTATGTCTAGGTGGTTTAATGTCAGACTGAACCCATCGCAGAGAGGAAGTCTGCCGCGAGGCCCGCGGTTTTGCCGTTTATTAAAAGGGCAGAAAAACCGGGTATATATATAAGAATGTACCAATATTCAGCGCACTGATATAGGACGGGACTGAATAAAGGGAGGTATTCGGGCCTCAGTATATTATAAACAAATTCGTTCTGCCTCTGATTCCGTCTAAACCAGAGAGAAATTACCAGGCAGACGAAAAATGAGCTATCTGAAGTGAGATCGGCTCAGGCCAGTAAAGCTCTATAATAAGTGTTTTAGCGCTCCAATAGAGGCGTGTCCGCCTTATCGAGCAGACGAATGAGATCGTGCCGCTCCAGGAGGGGAGGGGCATGAAGCTCTCTTATAATGAGTGTTCTTGGTGCTCCAATAGCGGCGAATCGGCCCTATCGAGCAGACGAATGAGATCGCGCCGCTCCAGAGGGGAGGGGCATGAAGCTCTGTAATCGTTGAACACTGGACAGCTGCATTTAGAGGCAGCGAGCCGTAATACCGCGTGCTAGCTAAGCCGTTAAGAGACCTCACCACTGTGGGGAAAGGAGCGAGGGACTCCGCGAGCGTGGAGCACGAGTGGCTGTGCTATGACAGAGACAGGAGCAGACCGCCCGTGTTTGCTTGTCGTATGCATCTATCCAGGTCTACGGTTCCCCGCTTGTTCATCTCAACAAGAGAGGAACGGCAGAGGGGAGCAGCAACACAGACAGAACAGCCATGCGTCGTGACGGTATCACCCGATGCACTCGGGGGATTAATATATGTGCCAGAGATCTCGCCACTGAATTTGAGAGGAGCGAAGGGACTCTGTAAGCATGAACGGTTGCGGTGTGACAGAACACAGGGGGGGTTAGTCCGTGTGTGCTTGTCTATGCATCCATCTAGTCTCATGGCTCGCCGTGTGTTCATCCCGGCGAGAGAGGAACAGCAGGGGGAGCACGAAACATGGATAAGACAACCAAAGCATAAGCGCGGTCCCGGCGTGGGAGGTGCCAGACCGGTAACGCGCTCGGAGGAAATTCATAGCAGAGAGGCTCACCGAGCCGCTGTGCTGGACGCTATTACAACAGCGCCTGCTCTTTTAGCTTATAGCTTTATATTAAAAATATTGATCTTACCGGGCGGCCGCAGGGGAGACCTCGTCAGGCGTGTCCGCTGCACAGGGCTCGTACCACGGCAAGCGAAGGCTATCTTCGGTTCTCGGCCGGAAAGCGGCAGGGGAAGACGCTAGGCCTGGACTCTGCTATCTTCGGTTCTCAGCCGGAAAACGGCAGGGGAAGACGCTAGGCCTGGACTCCGCTGCAGGGCTTTTGTCAACGGCGAGGTAAGGCTTCTTCTTTTCTTCGGAGCAGCGAGAGGTTCGCGCTGAAGGAGAAAATAATGAGCTGCTGACGATTGAACCGCGCTTATATAGGGACGCGTTCCTCCCGCGCGCGGGTTCAAACGTCATTGGTCTGTACTTTGTACAGACGTTAACCAATAGGCTTCAGTCACGGAGTAAACAGGAGTTTCCCCCATAGCGTCAGCTAACTGACGCAATGCGAAGTGAACCGTATTGAAAGGGAACCGAAAGTGTGCTTTTACTAATTCTGATGTAAAACAGTTGTTTATGTTGGTTATTTTGGCAATGTTATTCACTTTGTACTGCAAAGTTTTCTCTCTGGTGAATGAGACATGAGATGTGGACGTCTGATCTGTGCGTTTTTATTTGTTTTGGAGAAAGCGTGACTTTGGATGGCGATTTAAATGGAAGGTGGGATCGTGATTTCATTGCTAGTCGGCTACCGTTAACATTTTTCAAAATTAGATACCCTGTCTTTAAACTACATGAACGTAAATCTGTGATTAAACGGATATCATGAGCATGTGTTAATTCAGTCTATAGGCCTGTGCATCACTGCAACAATGGAGGCCTAAAGGATTGTGTAAATTTATTAACGCTTCCCCAACATAGTTAACAAAATTGTACACACTTAATAGTGTTGGGAAAAAGATAACGCATAAAATATTACGGTGTATACAAGTACAAGTGGCCTTCAGAAACTCTACCCATCTTTCTGTCTCTCTCCCTCACGGTGACCCCATCATTGTCTTGTGATTTATATAGGCATTGCTTATTTCTGATGCCAGCTGTAATGTGTAATTGATTGGGGTCATTTGGAAATGCTCACACAAACTCCTGCAGTAATAAACTCACATTATAGACATTCAGACCAAAGACAAAGTTACGGCCCGAACCCTGATTTTAAAAATGATCAGACACTTCAGAAACAACGTGTCCTTGTATGACGTTATAGTGGTATTATTACAGAAATAAAAGTTGTTTTCATACATACGTTTCCCAACCATCACTTTTTTGCCATTGCTTGGACAAACAGACGTCCCGTCCTAACCTCACACTTTTGCTGAGTCAGATGTTTAAAATGTGTACATATATTATTATTAAGAAGTAAACCTATAAATAGCTTGCAAACTCTGTACGTTCAGTATTGGGAAAAGTATAAAGTTTTTTGTGACATATGAAAGTGTTTGTGTGTTGTAATAGTTAGTCTTGATATTTTGTGTATATTATTGTCCAGGCAACTGCTTTAGGACCTGTTTACACCTGATATTAAGATGTGTTTTGGTCAATCATATCACAAGTGGACAAGAGGGACACATTCCCACTCACACCTGGTGTCTCTTTTGTCCACTTTATACCTGATTATGTTGATGAGATAGTGTATGGGCACAAACACAAGCTAGAGAAATGATGGGTTTAAATCAATGCACACTTATTTTATGTAGTGTATCACTGCTTGTGTTGTTATTAAACATCCAGCAAATATTTTGGAGCAATGGAGGAAATAAACTGAAAGTTTTACAAGCTCAAAATAAAACAAAAATTATAGAGGAGGAAGGCTGCCACTTTCATTTTATCATGATATTAAAGAGCGTGCCGAACACTATGTGTTCGTGTTAAAGAGCACCTATGGTCTGATTCATGATTTTATATTTCCTTTGTTGTGTAAGTGTGTATTAGTTCATGTTCTTTGAGGAACCAGAAAAGGTTCTTCTATGGCATTGCTGTGAACACCTATATTAAGCATCACCCACTTGTGTTCTTATCAGAAAAACCCATCTTAATTTCAGGTGTAAACATGGCCTTTAGTACTTTGTGTGGAGCCGGTTTGTGTGTATGTGAACTCATTGATCAGCCTTTAATGAAGCTACAGGTGTGTAAGGTTACACCTCTGGAGAAACACAAGACAGATGTTATTTGAAACTGTATTGCACTGCTCTATTACATCACACTCACAGAAATGTGCGTATGAGCAAAGACTTGGCAATATATTGAACATTGGATCTGATCACAATAGTTGTGCTGGCGATATTAGAATGTTTATCAAGAACGTATTCATGTACTAACAGTATTAAGCATAGCCATCGGAAGCCAAAAAATAATAATTTACTGATGTACATGCATTTTCTTGTATTCTGGTGCCTTTTAATGAAACAATTGCTTTTTTGGCCTAAAATGTTTGTTTAACGAGCTGTGTCGCGGGAGCTCAGCAGGCAAAAGTAGTAAAAACACGAAATGGAGATTATTTGGACTCTTAACTCTTTCCCCACCATTGACGAGTTAACTATACAGTAATTGACGAGTTAACAAGTCAATTAAAGCAACACCAAAGAGTTTTTTTTTACCTTAATATAAAGTTTCCAAAAAAGTTTCAGTCGTTTATCCACTCCAAACAGGGTGAACGGCACTTTCACATTCGCTTTGCAGCCCTCTATCGGCCAAAACCGCACTAAAGAAGTTTCCAACCGTCGGGTCGCGGTCCTGTAGTTCGAGTGATAACTACAAAAACTTGCTTTACGGCAGATCTACAATCCAATCAGAGCCAGCTTTGCTGCAGTAGGCTAAATTATTTACGACAGTGGTAATGGACAATTCCGCTTCCAACCTGTAGGGGGAGCAAAGAGCAAAAACTCATTAGTGTTGCTTTAAGAGAAAACGCTTCCCTGCCAATAACGAGTTTTTACGGCAGTCCGTATGTTTGCTATCCACGAGGTGGCACTCTTACCCAACTTATAAAACCCAGAAGTATTCTCTTTAGGTCAAACAACTCTGTGTAGGTTTTGAGGATCGCTCTCTATCAAAAGTCCTTCAAAAAAACGCAATTATCTCAAATTTGAAAATTTTGGTATTTTTAAAGAAACCTACCCATGTTTGAGAGGTGATAAAAAGACAACAAGGCGAGATGAAACTATTATTTGAAATCAGAGGATGTATTTTTCATTTTATATATTGTATGTTTATTTATTTTAATGAGAACATTTTCTGGTAGGTGTTAAACTTTATCATAAAAATTGCTCGCACTGGCTGGTAACAAAAAAAAAAACACTGGCAGGGAAAGAGTTAATGAGCCAAGTGGAATTTTTAAGGGCATTTGTCTACTGGAATGGATCTGACTGACGGTGCTCTGACATATGCGCTAAATTATAGAAACATTTAGTGGGTCTAATATCATTGGTTTTAAAAAGTATAATGGTATACACAGAATAATGGTACCGATGCCCATGCCCAATAAGTGGTTTTATCTTAAATTTATTGAATGTTTTATCTAAATCATGCTTTTTAAAAAAAAGTCACTTCTTTTAACTCTAAAGCAGAAACAACATGTAAGGAATAATTGACGACGACCTGTTGAACTATTACAAAAAAATTAAATAATTCAACGGCCCGGAGTCAATTATTCTGCTTATACTATACGCTTACCACACCTCAATCGACAATCGATCACATGATATATTTAAAGGGATTCATCCGGTTTTTGTACTTAAATCGCTATTATGAGTAGGACTATTTCTTCCGCGTCTCATCCAGTGGCTCTTTTGCTTGTTCCAAAAAGTCATTTTAAAGCTATTGATAGCATTCTAATGCAGTTATTAATGAAGTTATTAGAAAGAGAGCGAGAGCGACAGAGACACAGAGAGAGAAAGAAAGAAATAAAAAGAGAGAGAGTGAGAGAGAGAGAGAACGAGCGAGAGATTGTGGGAACGAGGCTACCTCTGTGCTTCTCAAAACAGCGCTGTTATTGCCTCGGAAAATCATCTGTCATGTTGTTTTTGTTGTTTGTTATTACAGTTAACTATGCAAAGTTATGTAGTGCGCTTCCCAAAAATAATTGTACACCTTAGAACGTTCATCAGCCAATCAGATTCAAGCATTCAACGGACCCGTAGTATAAGACAATATATTTTATAAAGTCAGAATTTGGAAAGATATTGCAATATCGCATTTTAGATTCAGTATATCATTCATCCCTAGTTTGATCCTGGTTTGTAGTTTTGACAAGTTGGCATCTATTTGTATGAAGCAGCCTATGTCTGTTGTCTGTCTGCCAGATTTTTACAATATAATTTTTTTTAAACAAATACATTTGAAAGAAAACGTTGTCATGCCAAGTTTTAACGCACCTTTCTAATTCAGTATTGCATGAATCTAATTGGCCTCGTACACACTACAAACTTTTAGGAGTGACAACCGCATTTAAAAGCAAGAGTGAACCCCCTAAATGAACGTTCCATGTCTGTACGGACACACAGGTAACCATAGCAACGTTCTGCCGTCTCGCCTGCTTATCACTCACAGCTTTGACTGAAATAATATTACAGTGTTATGTTTGTTGCCAGGTCCTCGTCTTTTTGTACTTGCATACCGTTGTGACGCTTAATCGTTTATGGCCTTTGGCTCACAAAGGGATTATGTTTTTGGTGTTATTAAAGTGTGAAGGTAAAGCAAAAGTATTTCTTTTGGATTTTTCTTGTTCGTAGTTTTTTCATGCAAGATCTGGCAACACTATAAAGCAAACACTTATGCCTCTGTCATTTTCTGCAACACGCAAACAGAAGACATAGACCTGTCATGTCTATGATGCACGTTTAAATACAGTTCTGTTATGTACACACTATGCAGAGTTTCTGTAAATGTCACTACCGAGTTAATTCGGTTGTCAGTCCAGTAAATTACTGAAGTACGTGTGCGCATAACAGGATTAAGCATTACAAGATGAAGTGACAACCGGATTTATATGCAGTGTATACGAGGCCATAAATGTCTTGGTAACCACCTAGAGTACCCTGCCAACTATTTAAAGTTTTAAAGCTGTTGTTTATCATTATTTATTCGTTTTTATTCATCTAATTTATTTGTGCGTACATCGTCAGCTAGAGCAAAAAATAAAAAAAAATCCTTATGGTCTGGATATAAACCATAAATCAAGTAATGGTACCCTACCACTGTGTAAGTGTGCATGGACCATATCTGTGTGTGTGTGCACGTGTGTGCATGTGAATAATGTATGTTGTTGAGATCATTTTGCAGCAGGTGCTTATCAGAGGCAGGTGTGTGTCGGCTGATACCTGCAGAAGCCGCTGAGAGCAGCCTACCTGGAAATTGATGTCTCACATCAGTGACCCGCTCTGCCCGGTCGCCAACAACCTCCCGCGTGGGGGCTCACCCGCGTGTGTTTGTGTCTGTCGTGTTGCTTTCCCACATTCATGAATATTTGCACCCCTCTGATAATGAGAGGGTTAAAGTGCGAGTGACTTGTGGTTTAGGAGAGGGCCGTCAGAAGGATTTTGCGTGCGCTGAAAGGTTATCGTGTCCTTCACCGTTATGATGGCATTTGAAGCATGTGAGATTAATTCGCAGTCCTCGTGTCTCCGTTGAGAGTCACCACGTTGCCCAAATCTTCTCTCGCTCGCTCTCTCTCTTTGTTTTTCTTGTGTTTATCTTTGCTTCATTCTTGTGCCCCGCTCCTCTCTTGCCTCTGCTCTCTGATTCTTATTGTGATTCAGGTTAAGCTCGCAAAGACCAAGCAATTATGTCCTCAATCTGACAGTATCTATCAATGCAGTGCCTTTCCGCATTGAATTTCAACCTGCATTGGTGTTTGTGTGTTGCAGGAGTAGATGAGAAGAGGTGGCTGGTGGGAATGGGAGTTTGTTATAATTACGGCTCTTCCTCTTATCTCTGACCGGAGAGAGTGTTTGACATTTAACAGGCTTTCTTCTCTATTTATTTCTCATATTCTCAGCTGGTTGCAGGGCGGGTCCAGACAGGGGACCTCAGTCACCCTTAAAAACTGACTGGCCGCTCCAGATGTCACCACAAGATAAGAGACAATCATTAGCCAGCTCATAGGTGGGACCTTAATGAAACAGATAATGCTGACTAATGTTGCCCGTCCAATTTCATCCATCCGAAAGTCACTCATAATTTCCATAAAGTTTAACTTTTTTAACTCCATTGAGTCGCTGGATACGCCCACTTCACTTTGCTGGTGTTGCCGGAAGTCGGCAAGCTTCCATTGGAATGAATGAGATTGCTTCGATTTACTTAAAAATGTTATTTTTTTTGCACATATAACATTAACTCTTTCACCGCCAGCGTTTTTAAAAAAAGTTGCCAGCCAGCGCCAGCGTTTTTCATGATTTTCACCAAAGTTTAATGCCTTCCAGAAAATGTTCTTCTTTAAATATATAAACATACAATATACCAAATGAAAGAACAGCCCCTCTGCTTTCAAACAAAAAAAACCGTTTCATCCTACCTTCAGTGGTTCTTTTGCAATCAGCTTTTGAATATGGGTAGGTTTTTGCAAAAACACCATATTTTGAGCAAAAAGCAGAGATAATTCCATTTTTATGACGGACATTTCATAGAGATCCCATTCAGAGCGATCTTTAAAACAGACACGGACATGCAGCAGCTTGCCATAGGGCAATACTTCCGGTTTTAAAAAGTTGCGGAAGGGCGCCACCTGGTGGATAATAGCGGTATTGCGGAAAGACGGAAAATCTCGTCATTGGCGGGGAAGCGTTTTCTCTTAATTGACGAGATATCTCGTCAATGGCGGGGAAAGAGTTAAGGTCTGAACTTATTTTTTAGAGGATTTTAAAAAAATCCTATAGAATTATTTACATTTTTTAGATTATCATTATCAAAAATTATCATTACCGCAACATGATATTACTTTAAATATATGCATTTACAAACTCATGTTTCGGTAATGTGAACTAAAAAGTTGTCTAGGTACTATGACAAACAAAATTTCTACTTTTATCTGGAGAGAAAAAAATAAGAACTGCTTACCTGGTAGCCATCTTGAGTGTCACAGTCAATTATGTCCCTTCCAACAATTTTTGTTTTGGAAAATGTTCCTTGAGGGCTTAAACAATGATTGAAAATTGTTGCGGAGGATGAGAAAATGTATATTCACTTATTATTGTCTCTACATTTACCAATGATCACCAAATACCACATGTTTCTTTACTGTAAATGTTTATAGTATAAGATGTACTGAAGCTTTTTATTTTTTAGATTTTTTAATTATAAATATTTCCATGTCAAAGAACCCAAATCCAGTCATGGACACGTTGCGGTAATGAAAAATTTCCCCTTAAATGCGGAAAAACAACTAAATTGGTTTGTATGATGTTGAAATCATGTGCAAAATAGTACATGAAGAGATGTTTGTAACTGTATGATTCTTATTTTGATAGCATTTACTTTTTTATTAAAATGTTAAATGACACCTCATAAGTCTAATTTCGCGAGAATCACCCAAATGTGTATGCCCTGGGTATGGGAAGATTCTCCGATTTGCTCAGTACATCGACATATAAAGTAACTGAAAACTGTACATCGGATACAAATAAGCATTTAGAAATAAGCATTAATGATGTATCATTTCTAACATATTTTGCATCTTTAAAAAACATATTAATGTAGATATAATTCTTACTAGATGCGCTATACTTTTATTATATAGAAAGTGGTCAATATTTTGAGATTGCTTTCTCCTCTCTAACCTGTTTGTATGTGCTGCTGACATTTTACCTTGGGCTGTCAAAATTAACACAAATTCATTTTTGCGCCACTAATTTTATTAACATGCGATTAATGCAATGCACAATTTCTGTTTGACCTTTGGTCTAAGCCCATAGTTAGCAACCTAAGACAGTAAATGTGACCCATGTCTAAATAAGTCGGGGGTTTAAGAACATTAAGTTCTCGCCTAGCGAATCCAATGCTCTTAATGGTCGCTGAACATCTAAAATGATCTAGTTTTACAATATTTCCTCTGTTTTGCGTCTCCCCTTCTTTTCTCGCTCTCGTTCTCGTTGTCTCTTTTTTCTCTCGCTCTCCCCATCATCTCTTTTTGTTTGTATTACCTCACTCAATATTGCCTGAGAAGGTCAATTGCCAATTTGCCTCAGCCATTGTCTCTATCAAAGCCAATATTAATGTTTTGCTAATTAGGACCTGAAGCTAATGAGCATAACAGATAATGACTTCATTTATAGCCGTAACATCAAAGCACCAGACATCACAGCATCTCTTGAGGTGTGTGGAAAGATGCAGGTCCACAAACACATATGTCCATCTGTTTAGTAGCTGTTGACTCCTTGAACCTGAAGACTCCTGAATCCTCTGTCCTCCTGGTCCTGTGGTTGCCCTCATGACCTGACTGTCAGCAGTGCAGCCAGGGGTAACGAATGAGAGCCGGAGGTTATAGATAAAGGCTGTATCTCAAAACCTAGGGAGACACCTACATCAACAGCATTTTAAGGCATCATCATGGTTGCATTATGGGCATGGGATGGCTTTGATATCTCAAAACCCAAATATTGACGATGCACAATATATACCTTTGTATTTTTCTTTGCACATCAAAAAATGGGGCAAAAAAGGGACAACCAGATCAGTTGGGATGAAATTTAACTTATGCTGGGTTGTTTCAACCCAAAACGCTGCTCTGAGGTTGAAAATAACCCAGTATTTTTTAGAGTATGCTCCTTTCCACTGTTGAGACGATGACCGTGAGTGACGGGCAGGTTTGCGGTCACCATTAGTTCGCTCCGAGTGTTTGTCGTTTAAGTGAACGGGAGTAGAAAAGTATGAGGCGAGCGAGCGAGGAGGGATGGCTGCAAAGATCGAGAGGCATGAAATGACTGCACCTGTGAGTGAAAACACACTCATCGGTGTTATCTAACTTTTGATTTAACTCCACTTCAGATAATGCACAGTTCCAAGAGGTCAACACCAGTGCAGAAAACTTATCACATGATAAAAACTATATATGTGTGCGTATGCCGAGAGTGATAGCGGCTCTGTTCGCAAATCTCCCTACGTTTTAAGGCATTATCAATTCACTCCTGACACAATAACTGCTCTATAAGCACTAAAATCTGCACAGTTGCATAATTTTGTTGCTTTTTAAGATACATTACAGGGATTTCTGGCTCTAAATGAGGTGGAGATGCTGTTCTGAGGCAAACATGCATGTATACCGTGGCTTGACAACACACTTTACAAGCGACGCATTTTTAGTGTTTGATAATGAAATGATTAAATAAAATGTCAATTATGAACTTTTTATTTTGTAAAACATTGCATTAACTAAATAGCAGCTAATGTGTTCATCTACAGTTAACAAACAGAAAAATTTTATTATTGCCTCCTCATGACAAATCACTTGATTGCTTCCTTATCTTTTTAAGTCGGTTTGGATAAAAGCATCTGCTAAATGCCTAAATGTAAATGTACCAATATGTACATTTGAGGTACTAATATGAACTCTTTAGGTACAAAGATTTATTTTTTGAGAGGATACCGCCCAAGTGAGCATTTTTTGACCATTTATTCTGACAGTGTATTAGTCTGGTAGTAGATGCAGTATAGAAAGCCATAAACATATGAATTATGTAGAATATGTAGTATTATTGCAAAATTTTAAATATAAATATATATATATATAAAAAAAAAATTCATAAGATCTTAGGTATACTAACTGTAATTTTAGTATCTGTAACTACATCAGGTCAAAGCATTTTAAGTAATATATTGGGGATGCAACTAATGATTGTTTTCATAATTGATTAATCGGGCGATTATTTTTCCGATTCATCGACAAATCAGATAAAAACCTAAATATTTACTCATTTAGATTTTTTACTTAGCTAAATAATGCACTCAATTAGATTTTTCCCATGTAGAAGTGTACTTTTAAAAGTGCAAAAACCACACACTACTAGAGTTTACGGAGCCCCTAAGGGGACATGGAGCAAAAATAAATAAAGTTTAGTTTCGCATGCTCACGTGAAACTAAACGTAAAAAAAATAAATTTGCGTGAGCACATGAAACTAAACTTTTTTTACTCCAATGTCACCTTAGGGGCTCATTAAGAGTTTAACTAATATAATATTTTTATTTTTATATTTTAAGCCCCAAGAAGCAGTGGGTTACCAGTGCATTTTATAACTGTAACCCCACTGCTTCGCGGAACTTATTGCTTTTATAAAACGGTTACTTCATATACATAGCAGGATTTCATAAAATAAGACACAAATAAGTTGTAATTATATTAGTACTTATTACACGGCTCTCTGGAATGCTTGATTCTGATTGGTCAGTTGAGACATTTGCAGGTTCGTTCTTTTCGAATAATAACCGCTCCAAAATAATAACGCATAGCCGGACTACTTGTACGAGTAAGATCGCTCCGCGCCAATAAAGATCAATAAAGATTACTGTCTGTTTGGCGCCATCTTGTGACAAACACTCGACAACCACGACAAGACACAGAGAGCTTACTGAGACTGAACTTGACAAAATAGAGCATGACAGCTACGAAGCCAACACACAAAAAAATACAGAATGGGCATTAAAACTTCTCAAAGACTGGCTAAAAGAGAAAAAATGGAGACAAGTATGAAGCAGAGGATCTTAATAAGGTATTACGATCATTTTATGCATCTGTGCAAAGTTTCGCGGAAGGATAAAAATGTTAATTTAAAACAAATATGCCAATAAAATGTTTCAAATTCATATTCATGTCCAGTTTTTTTTCTTATGTGGCAAGTAGCCGTGTAATAAGCGGGATAATGTAGAGGCAGCCGGTAGTTATTGGGAAATAAGCCCCTTCAGTGTGATACAAGACCCTCCGCTTCGCGTCGGGTCCTGATCACACTGTCAGGGCTTATTTCCCAATAACTACCGGCTGCCTCTACATTATCCCTTACATATATTAGTCTTCCGCCAAACAAAGTAGTTCCTCACAATCAAGAGTGGCTGCAACAGAGCGCAGTTCACAACCAACACAGACGCAGCAAAGACACAATGAAAATATGATTTAAGACTGTGGTGTTTATTTTATAAATCAACATTCATCTAATTTAATTTATACATTAACATTTATATCGTGCAACTGTTGAAGTGATGATCAAATATGCTTGGAAGCATGCTTAACTCTTTCCCCGTCAGCATTTTTTTTGTTGCCACCCAGTTTTAGTTTAATGCCTTACAGAAAAGTTATCTTCTGTAAATAAACATAAAATATCAAATGAAAGAACAGACCATCCGCTTTCAAACAACAACAACAACCTCTCAACTTTTATATGGAGATAATTCCATTTTTGTGAAGAACTTTTGTAAGAGATCAGATTCAGAGCCATCAAAACGTACACGTCACACTAAATCCACCACAACGCTGTTGTGCAAATAATTAATAATTAAATAATTGTGCAAATGTAGAAAAATAAAAATATAATTAAAGACTGTGGTGTTTATTTTCATAATTCAGTACGCAGCAACAGTGGCAAAATAGAAAAATAATACACCCCCGAGGTGGTGATGCGGCCACGACGTGAACGGTTACCACACCTCAAGACATAGATCGCTTATATGTGATAATAAGATATATTTAAAGGGATTCGTCTGGTTTTTGTACTTAAATCGCTATTGTGAGTAGGACTATTTCTTCCGCGTCTCTTCCAACGGCTCTTTTGCTTGTTCCAAAACGTCATTTTAAAGCTGGCAATGGAGGCTTGAGCCATTGATAGCATTCTAATGCAGTTATTAGTAAGAGAGCAACAGAGACACAGAGAGAGAAAGAAAGAAAGAAAGAAAAAGAGAGAGAGCGAGTGAGAGAGGCCGAGTGAGATTGTGTGAATGAGGCTACCTCTGTCCGTCTCTAAACAGCGCTGTCCTTTCCTCGGAAAATCGTCTGTCATGTTGTTTTTGTTAGTCCGTTATTACAGTTAACTATGCGAAGTGATTTAGAACTGTAATGCGTCAAGAAAGCTGCCTGGAACTACATTTGCCGTGCATTTCCCAGAAAATAATTGCATACCCCAGAACGTTCATCAGCCAATCAGATTCAAGCATCCCCCTTGTAAACAGATGCTTATTTTGTGGTTCGAAGCATTCTTTTGCAGTTTTGCTTTCATCATTGCTGGTCGCACAGTGAGAAAAAGAAGCGCCTGATAAAGGTGCAGATCGTGTTGTATGAAGACAACTGCTTGACTTTGAGCACACAGCCGGCGCTGTATGAAGCAGACGTGTGTCTGCGCTGTTCGACGGTGGTGCTTCACAGACCAACTAATCGATAATGACATTTCATAATCGATTAGTTGTTGCAGCCCAATAATGGATGTGATGTATTTCTTCGATGGCATGTACCATACCTAAATGCTTTATGTCAGGACATTGTATTAAAGATTGCATAGTAATGGTATATACTTTTTCTTCTGTACTGTGTATGTTTGAGTTTCAAATGTCAGAAAAAAATGTTGCGTCTCAAAACTGGTGTCCGCCAAGTCAGTACAAGATCTAAGCTAAAATATCCACATTGATTGTATGCATTTATAACTTTGTTCGGTTATATTAAATGTAGGGATGCACCGATAGGATTTTTTTGGGCCGATACCGATTTAAACAGACAACTTCTGGCCGATACCGATATTAAACACTTGTATACAACACTATACAGTTGGTCTATTAGCTAGTTTATTTCTGCACCAAATTATTTTTACTGAACATGGATTGGATCTAATTAACATTCAACTGACCAACATAATAAGAGAGGCACAAATTAAGCTAAAACAAATATAATAAGACAGCATGACAACCTTAAAAGGTGGTTTTTGATATTCAGCATTTATTTTATTAACAACAATAACTTATTTTTTTTTTACATATAATGGATTTCTTTATGCAGTTTATTAATAAACAATCGGTATCGGCTATTGCCGATATGCCGATGGTTTCAAATTCATCAAAAATCGGCCGATCAATATCGGCGGCCGATACATCGGTGCATCACTAATTAAATGGTTAATTTGCATTTAAGGAATGTAATTGTCTAAAGATAATATTGATGCTTAAGCGAAACATTACTCAGAACTGAGGCAGAAAATTCAGTAGACCGTAAGACGTCTCGCAAGGATTTGAAATGAACTAGAGTCTGTATAATGTAGGTCTTTCTCAGATTTGTAATCAGAGCGACTTTTGAATCAGGCGGACCGTTTTGGTGAATGCCTGCTGAGCAAACGCTCCTAAAACATCCCCTCATTCCACCTCACCTCCAGACACACTAAAATACAGAATGAAAGAAAAGGATGAGAGGGGAAGATAGAAAGAGCGAAAAAAGTATTTGACGTGAGGTATACGATTGGCTTTTAAATGCTTCATCCTTCTGACAGCCAAATGGAACCTGGATAAAGGTGCATGTTCATGTTTCGGGGTCTTTCAGCCTGTGCATCTCTTCTTTTAGTTTGTGTTACGTGTGTGTGTGTATGAAAGGGTGTAATTATTTAGCAGTTATCTTTGTCACACACATTGTCTCATGTACTCATTCTAGGAATTGACAGATGAGACACAGGAACACTACTCAGACGTAACCGATAGGGGTGTGACGAGACACTTAATCCACGAGACGAGACGAAACACGAGATTGGGTTCACGAGAACGAGACGAGACGATATTTTTACACTTTTTAAGAAACCCTCAATGATAAAATAAATGAATAAGAAACTGAAATCACATTATTTTTAAAAAATTTTTAACTAATCAAGGACTGGCCCTAACAATTATTTTGCTAACTGATAATGAAGTAATTTGTTATTTTGGGGTAATAAAAATAGACCCAAGTGAGCTGTAGCATTTAAAATTACATAATAACGAAGATACAATAATAATTGGTTCAAATAAAGTATTAAAACCAAGTTACATTAAACAAAATTAACAAACACATTACATTTGTGGCATAAAAAGCATTATGTATGTATTATAACAAATGCCTGCAGGGGGCGATAGAGGACTCGTCTCGCAGAGACTGTCTTCACTTTCACTTTCACTTTAGACGGAGAGAAACGGTTATTTTTAGACAAACAATGTTTAAATCCATCCATATTAATATTTAATATATGTCAATTTCCTTACACTAGAAATGATACAGCCATTGTCATTTTTGAGCAAGAACATGCAGACATTAAATCATGTAAAGTCTTTGTGAGGGTTTAATCTGCTGAGACTTCACATCTGACACTGATCAACAGACAAACACAACGCGTCTCAGACTTCACATGAGCTCCCAAACGAACATTATTGAAAACCCAAACAAAAAAGCAAACGCAGTAAAAGACAAATATAATGCATGCACTGTAGGGTCAAACAGAAAGCTGCATCCTCCGGAGGTCGCATATGCAGGCTGCATACGTCATCAAGGTTTATTTCAGATCATTTACTGAGCAATACATTCGCAAGTCGTGAGCATATTACAACAAATTGCGATTAACTAAATATTTAGTAAACTTTATAATTGTTAATAGTCTCTAATAAGACAGTAATTAAGTAAATGCAGTTTAAAAATGCGACCTCTGAAAGATGCAGTCTTTTATTTGAGAAACGGCCAGCACCTCCACAAGAAATCTTGCGAGACACATGTAATCTCGCGAAACACATTTAATCTCGCAAGATCTCGTCGCACGAGATCTCGTCACACCCCTAGTAACCGATCATTATCTACCACATCTATCTAGTCTTACCTCATCCCGGATGCTCTCTACTGGGCAATTCAAGGAAAACTAGGTGGTAGAGTCTAAGTTAAAGTTGATCTAAGGTGGTTTAAGTGGCTGACTGAGTCGACTCGAGTTTGACGGTGATATAGCTAGCTACCCAAATAATAAACATCTGGTTTAATGGCACGGAGTAGAGGTCTTCACAGAGGTCCGACCCGAGGTGCGAGTGGGTACGGGTGTAAAAGTTTCACATGTGCCTCGGGTATAATAATAGCGGCATCGGGTCTCGGGTAATTTAAAATGAATGTGTTTTTACCGAGAAGGACCCGAGATGACCCGAACTATCTTGCATGTGTGCAAACCCCTCCTCTGTTTGCAAAGAGCGCTTGCGACATTGTGTGGTGGTAGGTTAATTTTCTTTGAGACAGAACTGTCAATCCATTTTTAATGCGCATTTTAGTAGTTACCTGGGTGTCGTCGTCAGATAAAAAAGGAGAATAAATGGAGCGGCGGGAAAAATTTAATGGGAGGCCACCGATGTTTCTTTTTCTCTGACTGGTGCGTGTGGGGATGCAGACTGTACACAAGTCGGTGCCGTTTACATTCGGGTTACAAATATTCGGGTCAGACTCCGTGTAATTTTCTCGGGGTTTTCTCCGGTCGGGGCTTACTATAAAAAATTTATACATGCTGGGTTCAGGTAAAAAGTGATCCGGGTCATTTTGGGTTGGGTACTTTTGTTTGGACCCGAGAAGTGGGTTCCTTAAAATATCTTCCTTTGTGTTCAATAGAACAAAGAAATGTTCACAGGTTTGTATCAACCTGAAAGTGAGCAATTGATGACAGACTTTTCATTTTTGGTTGAACTATCCCTTTAAGCTGAGGTGTTTTCAAGCCAAGATGACAGAACCAGAGCAGAATCCGAATGATATTGTATTTGGATCAACAGCACAGTGGGTAGGGGATAGAAGTGCAAAAGGTGCAAAAAATATGTATACCTTTTAATGCAATGTACTGTAAATTGCTTTGGATTAAAGGGTCGGCCAAATGCTAAAATTTATGTAAATCTAAATGATTTCAGAATAAGAGAAAAATCTCAGCTGTACTCCTAAGTGTCTTTTTGTTTTTTGTGCAATCAAATAATTTCAATTTTATAATGTATGTTAGTGGTTATGTCATGTAATTCTGTTGTGTAAAAATGTATTGTGTATGTTTGAGCATGCTGTGTTTGTGCATGCTGTTATGTGTATTGTCAAGCTTTGAGGTGATGAAAGGCAAAGGGTACACTCTCCTGAAGCGTGACAGATTTAACTATAAATCAGCTGGTGTAATGCACACTGGTCCAAGGTCTGTGTGTGTGTTATAATACAAGAGTCACTTAGATTTGGACTTAAACCTCCATCAGTTTCCTGTTCAGCCATCAACTCTGATATTAATGTACTTCACTAAAATGAGAGAGAGAGAGAGAGAGAAAGGAAGAGAGCGCTTTTTTGAAATTGAATTCATTTAGTAATATCATGATGTATATGCATATGCATACATGACACGTGTTTCTTATTTTTGAAGTCACATATTTGAGAAATATTTTATGTTCTTACAAATATTGACAATTGTAATGCAATGCTTATGCTCGATACTCTTACCGTGGGTTCACACCAGCCGCGTTTGAGACGTCAAAATCTAGGTTGCCGCTTGAACAGTTTGAGTTTACTTGCTTCATTCGTGCGTGAAATTCAAGTTGAGACATTCACGCGGAAATTCGCATCATGGGAGGGGCTTCTGCAACTCCGCCCACTTTCTGTAATCACGGCACTATTAGAGGAAGCTCCTGATTGGTTAACCTGACGCGTTTTTTCGCCAAAGTTCAAATTTTCGCGCCCCGAGACATCCAGAGAACATAATTCTGCGTTTACACCAGCTGCGGTAGAGGTGTGAAGCATGAGTTATTTCAATTTCAAGTCAATGTGAAGACGCGTTGACACGCGTCTGGAGGTCTCGCGGCACGGATGAGGCGTTTGACGTGGCGCGGAAGACGTGGTTCCGCCTCTTTCGCGCGAGACGCGAATTGGTGGCTGACGCCCGAGTTGAACATTTTTAACTTTGGCGGATTTTCGCGCAGCGTTAACCAATCAGGAGCCTGCTTGCTGCTTTGGCAGCAGCCCCGTCCAGAGTCACTCATTCAACCAACGCTTGATATTGTCCGTAAGCAGTCACTCAGAGCTATACGACACAAGTTCTTATTTCTGTAGAGGAGACAGGAATAGAAAGTACCTCGCTTGGAAGAGTGTCAATGAGGACATTGGGCAACCTGGTAAGTTGTAAATACACATTTCACTTTTGAGTCACGTGATGTTTATTGACCCGCCGTTTATTTTCCCCCTATAGTAAGGTTACCAAATACAAACCGGTAACTCTCTCGATAAATGCACAATCAACATCAGTCATCTTGCAAACAGACAACCGCATAGCAATTGCCCCTCCCACAAGAAGCGGATTTTGCCTCTGACGCGCGTCAAATGCTTGCTTTTTCAGCGCATCTACTTTGCTCTAGACGCACGAATGCATTCAAACTGTTCAAGCGGCAAAGTAGGCGCGGTTGACGCGATTTTGACGCCTGAAAGGCGGTTGGTGTAAACGCAGCATAATGGTGACCAACAAATTAAGTAATATTTTAGAAGCAGGTTGCATTTTTTTCTGTGATATGGGATGTATTTTGCATTAGAACACAAATAACTGGGGTTTCTTTCGAAGGGCCATTTTAACTCATTCCCCGCCAGTCTTTTTTTGAAAAGTTGCTCGCCAACATGCCTTCCAGGAAAAAAAATTCTAAAAATATATAAACATGCAAATATACCAAATGAAAGAACAGACCCTCTGCTTTCAAACAAACAAACAAACAAAACGGGAAAAGATGTTTCATCCTATCTTTATTTTTTTCTGTTTATACACTGTTATAAATATGGGTATTTTTCTTCAAAAATACAACTTGTTTTGCAAAAACCTGAAATAATAGCATTTTTGTGAAGGAATTTTGTTTGAGATAAGATTCAGAACGATTATCAAAACATACATGGAGTGTAAAATTAATAAAAAAATTGCTTCAGTTTTTTTTATAAATTTGGCACCATCTAGTGGATAACCGTGGTATTACAGATTACCATAAAAATTCCAAAAATGCCCTAAAAATTTTTTTTTAATGCAAATGTTTTCTCTTAATTGACGAGATAACTCCTCAATGGCGGGGAATGAGTTAAATCCAGGCATGTGACTGAGGAAAATTCATACCAAATATTCAGTGGCATCGCTCTTAGTGTAAATTGAGATCTTTTGTAAGGAGTTTCAGTTTGGCAGAAGTATGTTTATCCTTTTAACACCTTTTCATTTTATTTCTAAAAATGAATTACATCCAGAATTTCAAGTCTCCTACCCAAGCACCTCCATCGCCAGCAGCACCCTAAACCTGTTTTTACCGTTTTTCATTGCGAGTTTTGCTTTTGTTTTTGCGTTTTCCTCAATTTTCCAATCTAGCACTTAACCCTGTGTTTGTGTGAATTTGTCGCACTAATTCATACAGCCTTTATCAGCAGAGTTTGATAGCTCTCCTGAGGGCTTTCTCGATGGAAATGAGGTGTCTGGATATCCCCTAATGTAACGCTGTGAAACACACATACATACACAGCAATCTTTCTCATACACAGGAGCTCTCTCTATATGTAAATGCAGAGTGAATGGTAAAAGAGATGTTGATTTTTGTGTCTGTCTTACCGCAGCGTACCGTTACACACAATGAATACAGAAAAAAACATAACAGACATGAGAATTCAACACCTGTATCAAAACCATTTTTCTGAAAGTGTACTTATAAAAGTTGACAGCTAATCAAATTAGCAAGCTTATGCATGTTTACAATATGAGATCTTCTGGTAAACAGATAAAAATGTGAAGATAATCCAAATGTTTTCTTCAATGAAAGCTCCCTAAAATCACCAAATACAAACAGGACAAAAATGATACAATCTTGATGTCTTTTAAAGGTGCAATGTGTAAGTTTTATGAGGAGCCCTTGACAGAAATGCAATATATACATAACTAAATTAAACAGACAAACTGCTTTACAGAGTGCATTTCGTCACTCAGAGGTTGTCTCAGACGATGACATGTTTGTCCTGTGGTGGATACCGTAGCTTCTCTATGCGTTTTGAAAGGAAGGGGTGAGCTGTGGACTGAGGTGTTTGTTGCAATTTGCAACCTCACCGATAGATGCCCCTAAAATCTACACAGAACACCTTTAGGATTTTTTCAATTTTTTTTGACAGAAATTAAGGCCACATTTACATTGCATGTTTAACCTCTCGACGCGCACTAGTTTGTGGGCGGGATGACGTCAGTTTTTTTTAATGCTGCTAACAATATCTATATAGCCTACTGTCTACAAACATTAATAGTATTAACATTACTATACATTGTTTAAATGGTCTACGGGTTAGCATCAGTGTATGGTCTCTGTTTTGAGATGCTCTAGCATCATAAATGTAGTATTTTGTGACAGAAGTCCAGATGACAACATCCAAAATATAAACGGGACTTCTTACCTTGGTGTTGATATAATGATCGCGAGTCTAATCCAGTCTGTTTCATATGTGTGAAAAACCCATTAAAACTGTCTAATAGAATACATCCCATAAACATTTTTGTCCACAAATGTGTATAATCCATGAAATATAGATATATAGTCTGTTGTCTGTTGTCAACACATGTATTTTTGTATAGCACTAACTGTAATGCAGGGCTCTTAAACTGCTGTTTAACTTTCACAAATTGTTACATTTCAAGTATGCACAACATAGTCAGTCTTGATTGGCCTTTATTTCCGGCTTTTCCATTTAACACGTCATTGGGACACAACTGCCGGAGTTCGCCCCCTAGTGGCAGTTGCAATAACATTTTTAGGGAAAATGTGTATGTTTATTAAATGTTAAAATAACCCAGTATTTTAGGTTGAAACAACCTAGCATAAATAAATTACAAACCCAAAGGGTTGGGTTCTTCCCTTTTTGACCCAACACTTGGTTGAAAGTAACCCAAAGGCAATCCCAGAATGCATTGCATTCTAAGCTCAATAGAAAGTAAAAAAATCCAGACTAGGTGAGAGAAACATCATGCAGTCCATGTATTTCATTCAAAGCTAAAATGATCAATAAATACAGTTATGTGCTAGACAGCAAGGTGGTACACGTCTGTGTATGTGTGGGAAACTGCTGAGGTGGGGTGTGGAGTGGGCTCACAGAGTGACTCTGACATTTAAAAATCATTTATGTTTGGGGCGTAGTCACTCACCGAAGGGGGTTTGGTCAGATTAGATTATTTTGACTCCTCGGGGGTCTATCAAAATAGATAAACTCTGGATTGCATGTCAAATTATGCATTGAATTATGCTCGCACATAAAACGAAGAGAAACAGATTCGCACAGATCGCACCTGGAGAGAATTCTATTTAAATGAATAATTCATGCCGCTTCACCTATTCTCCCCTCCATCTCCAACTCATGGTATTTACCTCATCTCCAAACACATTAGGGAGGGTACCATAATTCATGCTTTGGAGGGGGGACTAACCTTTTTCAATAGCCTTATAAACAAATTAGAGCCCCTGTGCTTCAGTGCCTGTGCTCATTAGTGGAGAGGAAACTCAGGCGTTAAGACATTACGGTCACACGGATGAGGAACAGCTTTAGACTGAGATTATGACATAAAGCCAATTAACGGGCCCTTTGATTTACAGTACAACCCTATTAATGAAACACCCGCCATTAACACAATGGGTAATGAATCTGAGGCTGTGAATCATGCGGTCGCGAAAAAAGTGCGGTTCGTCGGCCGTGCATGCGCGGGGCATCGCTTCAGACAGGGCTAAGACTGATGATATCTGTGTTATTGTGCCGGTTAGTAAGTGAAAGTGGATTGTAAGATAATGTAGTAGAGCGCTTTCCTATATGACTGCTCTTTATGTTCATGTCATGTTATTATTAATCGTTCTGCGCAATAATAAGATAATGGTAAAAAATGGGCGTCCCCACGCAGCGCTAATGTGTGAGCTGTTGGTTTAATTCCCTGATGGTTTTAGGTTTCTTCTTTGCTCAGCTTTCAGAAGATGATGTTCTTAAGGATTGATTTACAGACATAGATGCCAAGAAAACACAAAACGGATCACGTGAGGAGATTAATAAGTTAATCATTTATTTCTCTTAAGAGGGACATTTTAGAAACAAGATAGTTCAGCGAGTCTTATTTTGCTTTCTGTTTAATATTAACAAGACAGGTGGTTCCCAAACTCCCCCCCCCCCACATACATATGACCTTAGTTCCCCCCAACCCTCTACATCCATCTTTCCTTTTGATTTCTTTTTTTTAAGTTTCAGATGGAGCAAGCAAAATTTCACATAAGAGAATATTTTAACTACTGTATCTTGGCATTGTAAGCATATGATTTCTAAAAACGTTTTAAAATATATTTTTTCATAAAATTATTTATTTTTCAAAGCATATCGGATCCCGCACCTCCCTGTGAACTCTGGCGCCCCTGTAAGGGAGGCCTGTACCCCAGGTTGGGAACCCCTGGAAAAACATTTGGGAATGTGTCCTGCTGGTGTTTTTTGGAAACTTAAGAGAAATTTAAAAGAAACAAATGTTTCTGTGTCTGAGAATAGATTTAGATTTTTTTTGTGGCTGTGTAAACGCGTACTAAAGGTCTTCTTTTCCTCTCCATTTAAAGCCATTGCAGGTACAGAGATGCAAACAAGTTTTGTAATTCAATTCTTTCCCTCTTTCCGCTTTGTTCCTGTGTACATGATTTTATTTGTCTGAATTGTGTGTGTGTGTACGTGCACATGTGTATTGCAGTACAACATGACAGCTGACAGCAATGAAGTTATGGGTGGGATGGTGGTGTGCTGACCCCAGACCCCTGTGGGACCCCAGAGGAGCTTTAGTGTAGTCACAGGAGCTGAAAGTCTATAGATCCGAGCAGGGATGGATGCCCTCTGTGAGGTGATTTACTGGACCCGGTGGTCTCCTCTTTAAATGACCACGAGCACCATAAAACACTTGACTGCCAGCATCTCTACACAATCACATCTCATACTCACTCTGTCTTTATTTCATTCATTTTACATCTCAGTTTTCTCTGTCTCTGTCACTCTCTCTCTCTGTGTGTCTGACACACATCTTTAATTTTTTAAAGTTTGCATTAAAATGTGTAGTTTATTTGATACATGTGCTAATAAAGAATTACCATTAACCATGGAATACCTTAATACTGCTCTATTCAGTACCATGGTACAGTGCATATTGAAGTACTATTACAGTACAAACTGTACCATGCTATCTTCACAGTACATTTATTATGTTGATTATTATCAGGATATATCCGCTTTAAATTTAAACAGTCTTAACCTTTTTAAGTCATTTTTTTTGTTCCTATTCTTTTCCCTTTCCTTTCATCTTTCTGTTTTTTTCCTTTCCTGTTCCTGCTCCATTACCCTTTCCTGTTCCTTTTCTTTTCTTTCCCTTTCCTTTCTAATTCCTGTTCTTTCCCTTTCCTTTTTTCTTCCTGTTCTTTTCCCTTTCCTGTTCCATTTCCCTTTCCTGCTCCTGTTCTTTCCCTCTCCTTTCTTTTTCCTTTTTTCACTTTCCTTTATTCTTCCTGTTCATTTCCCTTTACTTTTTTCTTCCCGTTCTTTTCCCTTTCCTGTTGCATTTCCCTTTCCTGTTCTTTTCCCTTACATTCTTCTTCCTGTTCTTTTCCCTTTCCTTTCTTCTTCCTGTTCTTTTTCTTTCCTGTTTTTTCCCTTTTCTTTCTTCTTCCTGTTCTTTGTCCTTCTTTTCCTTTCCTATCTTTTCTTGTTCCTGTTACATTTCCCTTTCCTGTTCCAGTTCCATTTCCCTTTCCTTTCCTGTTTCTGATCTTTTCACTTTTCTTTCATCTTCCTGTTCTTTTCCCTTTCCCTTTCCTGTTCTATTTCACTTTCCTTCCCTGTTCCTGTACATTTCCTGTTCCATTTCCCTTTCCTGTTCCTGTTCTTTCCTTTCTTCTTCCTGTTCTTTTCTGTTTCCTGTTCCATTTCCCTTTCCTGCCCCTGTTCTTTCCCTTTACTTTCTTCTTTCTTTTCTTTTCCCTTTTCTTTATTCTTTCTGTTCATTTCCCTTTCCTTCCTTCTTCCTGTTCTTTTCCCTTTCCTGTTCCATTTCCCTTTCCTGCCCCTGTTCTTTCCGTTTCCTTTCTTCTTTCTGTTGTTTTCCCTTTTCTTTATTCTTTCTGTTCATTTCCCTTTCCTTTCTTCTTCCTGTTCTTTTCTGTTTCCTGTTCCATTTCCCTTTCCTGCTCCTGTTCTTTCCCTTTACTTTCTTATTTCTTTTCTTTTCCCTTTCCTTTCTTCTTTCTGTTGTTTTCCCTTTTCTTTATTCTTTCTGTTCATTTCCTTTTACTTTATTCTTCCCGTTCTTTTCCCTTTCCTGTTGCATTTCCCTTTCCTGTTCCTGTTCTTTTCCCTTCCATTCTTCTTCCTGTTCTTTTCCCTTTCCTTTCTTCTTCCTGTTCTTTTTCCTTTCCTGTTTTTTCCCTTTCCTTTCTTCTTCCTGTTCTTTTCCCTTTGCTGTTCTTTTCCCTTCCTTTCCTTTCCAATCCTTTCTTGTTCCTGTTTCATTTCCCTTTTCTTTCCTGTTTCTGATCTTTTCCCTTTTCTTTCATCTTCCTGTTCTTTTCCCTTTTCTGTTCCTGTCCTATTTCACTTTACTTCCCAGGTGAAAAGGTAGTACACTTCCATAGTGTACTTAAATTGCTTTATTTTCGCACACTATTTTTGTACTTAATATACTAAAAATTCATCTTTAGTACTTCTTAAGATGTTCTTAAGATCATCTAAGTGTACTTCACGGTGCTATTTTGAGACACCATAAAAATGAACTAAAATGTGCTAAAAATGTATTTTAAGAATGTACATTCATATTCATGGTGTCTCAAAATAGCACAGTGAAGTACACTTAGATAATCTTAAGAACATCTTAAGAAGTACTAAAGATACATTTTTAGTATATTAAGTACAAAAATAGTGTGCGAAAATAAAGCACTTTAAGTACACTATGGAAGTGTTCTACTTTTTCACCTGGGTTTCCCGTTCCTGTACTTTTCCTGTTCCATTTCCTGTTCCTGTTCTTTCCTTTCTTCTTCCTGTTCTTTTCTATTACCGGTTCCATTTCCCTTACCTGCTCCTGTTCTTTCCCTTTCCTTTCTTTTTCCTTTTTTCACTTTCCTTTATTCTTCCTGTTCATTTCCACTCACTTTCTTTTTTTCCGTTCTTTTCTCTTTCCTGTTGCATTTCCCTTTCCTGTTCTTTTCCCTTACATTCTTCTTCCTGTTCTTTTCCCTTTCCTTTCTTCTTCCTGTTCTTTTTCTTTCCTGTTTTTTCCCTTTTCTTTCTTCTTCCTTTTCTTTGTCCTTCTTTTCCTTTCCTATCCTTTCTTGTTCCTGTTACATTTCCCTTTCCTGTTCCAGTTCCATTTCCCTTTCCTTTCCTGTTTGTGATCTTTTCCCTTTTCTTTCATCTTCCTGTTCTTTTCCCTTTCCCTTTCCTGTTCTATTTCACTTTCCTTTCCTGTTCCTGTACTTTTCCTGTTCCATTTCCCTTTCCTGTTCCTGTTCTTTCCTTTCTTCTTCCTGTTCTTTTCTGTTTCCTGTTCCATTTCCCTTTCCTGCTCCTGTTCTTTCCCTTTACTTTATTATTTCTTTTTCTTTTCCCTTTCCTTTCTTCTTTCTGTTGTTTTCCCTTTTCTTTATTCTTTCTGTTCATTTCCCTTTCCTTTCTTCTTCCTGTTCTTTTCCCTTTCCTGTTCCATTTCCCTTTCCTGCCCCTGTTCTTTCCCTTTCCTTTCTTCTTTCTGTTGTTTTCCCTTTTCTTTATTCTTTCTGTTCCATTTCCCTTTCCTGCCCCTGTTCTTTCCCTTTCCTTTCTTCTTTCTGTTGTTTTCCCTTTTCTTTATTTTTTCTGTTCATTTCCCTTTCCTTTCTTCTTCCTGTTCTTTTCCCTTTCCTGTTCCATTTCCCTTTCCTGCCCCTGTTCTTTCCCTTTCCTTTCTTCTTTCTGTTGTTTTCCCTTTTCTTTATTCTTTCTGTTCCATTTCCCTTTCCTGCCCCTGTTCTTTCCCTTTCCTTTCTTCTTTCTGTTGTTTTCCCTTTTCTTTATTCTTTCTGTTCATTTCCCTTTCCTTTCTTCTTCCTGTTCTTTTCCCTTTCCTCTTCCATTTCCTTTCCTTTACTGTTCCTGTTGTTTTCTCTTTGATTGTTTCTTCATTGCTTCGTTCGTTTGCTTCTTTCCGTCTTTCCTTTTGTCTAGGGCAATATTTTGAAACTATCAAAATATTGCTAACGTACATATTGCAATATACATACAGGGAAAGGTTTGCAATAACTGAAAATGTTTAATGCTTTAAAAAGTTATGTATACAGTAGTCAATATGGTCAATGCAGAGAGACTTGCAAGATCGTGAAGTATTGCTTTATAAAAAATTCAGTTTAAAGGAACAGTATGTAGGATTGTGGCCAAAACTGGTACTGCAATCACAACATGACAACATAAACATCAGTTGAGGGCTGCAACTCCAATTTTTAAATGACAATATCCAGGCCGGATCACTGTTGTCAGTGATATAAGTATTTGAAATGAAAATGATTTCTTCATGTCTAGTGACATATCAGGGCCATTTTATGATTAATTGATATACATTTCTTACATACTGTTCCTTTAAATGATTTTAAAAAGATAAAGCATATTTACATATTGCATATCACATTATTTAGCAAGTTATTTTTTTATATTGTACTGGCCAGTAAAGGCAATTAGTTAAGATGATTAAACGTCATACTAGAACAATTTAAAAAGTGCTGGGTTGTTTTTAACTCAGGGCTGGGTCACTATTAGACAGAAAACACTGCAGGGTTAAAATGATGTTGTTTTAACCCAGTTGCTGGGTCGTTGTTACTCAACCATAGGTTTAAAGGGGACATTTCACAAGACTTTTTAAAGATGTGAAACAAATCTTTGGTGTCCCCGGAGTACATATGTGAAGTTCTAGCTCTAAATACCATATAGATAATTTATTATAACATGTTAAAATTGCTACTTTGTAGGTGTGAGCAAAAACGTGTCGTTTAAGGGTGTGTCCTTTAAAATGCAAATGAGCTGATCTCTGCACTAAATGGAAGTGCTGTGTTTGGATAGTGCAGATTAAGGGGCGGTATTATCCCCTTCTGACATCACAAGAGGATCCAAATTTAAATGACCTATTTTTTCACATGCCTGCAGAAATTTGAAAGTTACTTTTTCACATTGTCTAGGTAGCACTGGGGACCCAATTATAGCACTTAAACATGGAAATAGTCTGATTTTCATGATATGTCCCCTTTAAACAACCCAGCATTGGTTCATATTAACCAAGCGGTGTGTTCTACATAATATCGACCCAACCCTGGATTAAAAAAAAGTAAACCAGCACGTTATAGAGTGTTTCTTTATATCATATTAATACAGTAGCTTTATGTAACAAACAGAGCATTTCTTCAGACCATCACTTAACATTACAATCTGGTTACGACAGCTCCTGGTCACTGAATGGTTTTTGCGGTACAGAAAAAAGTGCTGACTTGACTTAATGTTATTTTCTTCAGGTGTGCTTCTGTTTGTCTGCTTTGGTCAGTGTTGTGCCATCAACATGAGTTAGATTCTCGAAAATAAAACATTCTGCACACTTACAAAGACGGTCTGTAACCGCGAGAGAGATAGATGAGCCCGGTGGCCCATTTCTCATGTCTGTCCTCTCCACTGTGGGTTGTGTTAATGTTCAGTGTATCAGTCATAAGCATAATACTGCCCTCACTGAAGGCTAAATAGCATCATCCGTCAGCCTGAGAGGAGCGGAGAGAGCCGGTCTTACACACATGCATGCTCACACTTGCATTTTAACACACACACACACACAGATAGTCATCCTTATTTTGAATCCTCAATATTTCCCAAAATCCTCTTGTGCTCGGTGACACAACACAGACTTTCAGCACCATTTCTTATCCAGCAATCTCTTGTCCTGAGCGTACGCAATAAATTCCCCTATTCCTAAAAATGAGAGAGAAAGAGGCAGAAGTCTTTATTATTAATGAGCGTAACCTAAAATGCTTAATTTACACCGTCTTCAACTAAATTATAACTCAGACTGAAAGCAGCAGAATTTGCATAAATCTCATTATAAACAGGAAGAGCCGTTCATAAATCCTTGTATTAATTAGATGCGTTTCACCTCCGTGTCAAACAGTATTGTGTATTCATAAAGATATGTGTGTGTGTGTGTGTGTTTTATTGTCTAAGTGAGAGGTCTTTAACCTTTTTCGGGCCAGGGACCTCTTAAATGGATAGAGAGGAGCAGGGACCCCCAGTACATATAATAGATTTTATTATGGGAACATTATGCTCCTCATTTTAATCAAGTTTTTTATTGGCCTAATAATGCGATAATAATAATTTTTCATTTTGCATTCAAACAATATTTTGAGGACCCCCAGTAATACCACCATGGACCTTCCCAGACCCCCTGTTGAAGACCATGGTGTAAGTTACTGACATTTGTGGTTGCTGGATGAGTCTGTATATGAAAATATTTTTCTCTTACTGTCGTCATTTAGAGTCACGAGATGCTTGACCAGTCGACCAAATGTCTAGGCACTAGTGTCTGTGAGTGCTTTTATGTATGCGTGTGTTTGACTACGGAAGGGATTCATCTTGATCTCTTTTGTTGGTCTTACTCATTAATATTGGATCCGCGGCATTAGGCGTCTGGCATCACGACTGAAGCTGGAATGAGCCAGGGGCGACTCGCCAGGTGTCTTCATAAACACACACCTGTTACTGACTCTGTATGAAGAGCTCAGATGAGCTAAATGTTGACATTGTCATAAGGGCTTCATCACACATTATTGAGACTGGAGGGGGAGAGTAAATAAATAAGGGGTTGCTTTTTAGCTATTTAGAAATTGATTGTATAGAAAAGATGGAATAAGATATTAAAGAGATTAAAATGTATTTTGCCATTGAATGAAATGACTTTTTCAAACCTGTAAGATCTGAGCATGTTGAACCGAGAGAAATTACACACTTCACCTCATCTTGACTCCTATTCAGGGAGCGTTTATGCATCTTATTTAGCTGCCTTAAATGTATACATTTAATCTAATTGACTGTCTACAAATTGCTGTCTCCTTCAACTTTCAAATACCACAGCAACCTAAATGGATGCTTGCGATTGTGTTATGGGCAGGGTCATGCTCGGTGGCTCCAGTGTGTCGTCGAGCCACCGTTTTAGCCCCGCCCAAATAATAATAATAATCCTAAAAAGAGGACAAACTTCACAATTCAGTGCTACGTAGTTCACAGCCTTTTTAACGTGTTTCAACAATACATTTGTAACATTTATAATGTGTTTAGAAACAATTCTCTGAAATTACTTTACATGAACTTAAATTCTTAATGCTGCGTTTACACCAGCCGCCGTCAACCGCGAGTGATTTCAATGTTAAGTCAATGTGAAGAAGTGTTGACGCGCGTCTGGAGGTATTGTGGCGCAAAAGAGGCGTTTAGCGTGGCGCGGTTGACGCGATTCCGGCTCATTCGCGCGTCTAGTTTGCGCGAATGGCGCGAATAGAGCGTTGCCTCCGCAAACGCGCGCGTTGAAAAATCTGAACTTTTGGGGAAAAACACGCCGTGTCCAATCAGTTGCTTGCTCTAGTAGTGACGTGATTACAGGAAGAGCGAATTTCCTATGACGCGAATTTCCACGTGAATGTCTCAATGACTAGAATTTCACGCACGGCTTTCACGCCCGAATGAAGCGAGTAAACTCAAACTGTTCAAGCGGCAAACTAGGCACGGTAGATGCGATTTGGACGCTTCAAACGCGGCTGGTGTGAACCCACGGTAAGACTTTTTCACAGTAAAAGGCACCATTTTTAACAAAAAAATTAAACTTTTATTGCATTTTGTCCATTCTCTTACTCAACAATGGCGTTTCGGGAACCTGAAAACATACACTTTTGAAAACTGGTTTCAAATGCAGTTTTTCAAAATGATCTCTTATTATTTCCATGTAAAATAGAATAAAGCAAATTTGTGAAAATGGTAAAATGTGCATGCATATTTTGTGTACAGATATCATGTGATATCACCAGCTACATGCCTTGCATGTGTAATAAAGTGTTTTTAGTCCTTTTTGCAGATACATGTGAACAGGGATTGTTTTGATTACATTGAAATCTGTACATGAATCTTTTCAAAAACGCAAGCCCAGTTTTTTAAAGGTTTTTAGTACGTTGTTGCCCTATAAATGCATGCTTAGAAAAATACAATTGACAAAGGTGTTTTTTTGCCAAATATAGGTTGAGTTTTATACTTAAAAATGACAACATAAGCCAAATAAAGTTAATATCACTTTTTAAAGTTTTGAATGTTTTGCTACTTCATTGTTTATCAAAATATTTTATTTAAAAAAAAATAGAGAAAAATATTAATTTTCATTAACTGACCCATTTTACTGTAGATATTTTTATCCAGTGGCGGCTCGTAACTGCTCTTCCCAGGGGCGCAAATTCAAAATAAGTGTTCGAAGTGTCATGTGTGTTGCTCATGTTTTCAAAATTGCGTTATGTAAACCATGTGCATCACGTGTTTTGTCAAAATAAGTGCCTGCTGCACACGCGTCAAAACCGTTTATGATAAAAGAGACGCTCACGTTCGGAAAATACACACAAGACACTCCCTTAACACTAAACTCTGATTAACATGAGATTATGCGAGTATCTGGCAAACCCGTGCGTCTTTTTATCATAAACGCTTTAGATGCGTCTGCAGCAGGCACTTATTTTGACAAGACACTTGATGCACACAGGATCTCTCAACACGCAGAACACATATTTTGAAATTACGTGTGAAAGCACACACATGACGGGCTACATACATGTTGTGATGAACTTTGCATTGTGCGGCATGCGCCCTTGAAAAAAGAAGTCACCGGGCGCCACTGTATTTATCTGTAGTTTATTATAATATTGTCTGTCACTGTGTGTGTGTTCAGGTACATCCATTACCCAGCTGCAGGCGGTGGATCCAGACGGCGAGCCGCTGATTTTCGGTGTGTTGGGTGAAGAGGCCATGCGGTACTTTGCTGTACAGGAGACGACAGGGGTCGTGTGGCTGAGACAGCCTCTTGACAGAGAGGTACCAAAAAAGATGGCAGAAATAAATGTGTGTAGAACTGAAGTGTGAAGCAGTTCATATAATGCTGGTGCATTCTGCCTTTTCTTTTTTCAGACCAAATCAGAGATGCAGGTGGAATTCTTTGTGAGTGACAGTCAGGGGGTGAGTTGGACAAACATTACTCTCATTTACAAAATGATCTAAATAGGAACGTACCCTTTAAACGCACATTATTTTGGCTTGGGAACATACTTTTAGCTAACAATTCAAACTAGAATTGATATACAGACTTACCCAAAACCTAACCCAACACTTAAAATTAAAACGACTTGATTCATATATGATCTTGTCTTTGTGGACTAAAAGAACAGTTTTTAAATCAGATTATGGTGCTTTTCCACTGTATGGTACCTAGAGGTGGACACTACTTAAAGGAATAGTTCGGCCAAAAATGATATTAAACCCATGATTTACTCACCCCCAAGCTGACCGAGTTGCATATGTCCATCGTTTTTCAGACAAACAAATTTTCGGATATTTTAGAAAATGTTTTAGATCTTTCAGTTGATTAAATGTAATGTGACGGGGTCCACGACCTTTAAGTCCAAAAAAAGTGCGTCCATCCTTCACAAATTAAATCCAAACTGCTCCAGGATGATAAACAAAGGTCTTCTGATGGTAATCCGCGCAGTGTTGTTGTAGAAATATCCATATTTAAAACTTTATTAACGTAAATAAATACCTTCCGGTAGCGCCGCCATCTTAGTCGCGTCCGCATTCAGGATGAGAGCTTACGCAGCCTACGGAGGTTACTCTGCTGCTGCTCTGTGCCCCCGCCCTCCAAATTTTTCATACGTCACTAAGAAAAGTGCGTAAACTACGATAATACTCTCTCCTGAATACAGAGGAGTCTAAGATGGCGGCGCTACTGGAAGGTATTTATTTTCGTTAATAAAGTTTTAAATATGGATATTTCTACAACAACACTGCGCGGATTACCCTCAGAAGACCTTTGTTTATCATCCTGGAGCCGTTTGGATTTAATTTGTGAAGGATGGACGCACTTTTTTTGGACTTAAAGGTCGTGGACCCCGTAACTTCACATTTAATTAACTGAAAGATTTAAAACATTTTCTAAAATATCCGAAAATGTGTTTGTCTGAAAAACGATGGACATATGCAACGCGGACAGCTTGGGGGTGAGTAAATCATGGGTTTAATATCATTTTTGGCCGAACTATCCCTTTAAGTATTTTTACTTTCTACATAAAACTAAATTTTTAAGTATTCATATTTTATTTTATTGCACTTTTTTGAACAAGTTCCCAAACTATCTTTGGGACTATTTTTTGCAGTAAAACACATCCTCATGCTGAGAATCTAGAACATCATTATATCGATATGCTCCATTGCTCCTGTGTTGTTGGTTTGTTTGTGTCACAATTACGTTCATGGCAGTAGAGACGGCTCAACTATAATGATAAGTCTATAATCCCACTCATTTTGAAGCAAACTAAACTGCAGTGAGCCAAAGTAAAACAAGCCGAGTTGAGCCAAACTCACTTGTACCATGCAGTGGAATTTTTTTGTGTAAACACACAAACACTTATTGTCTTTATACAAATATACTGTTAATTAACTCTTCATATTTTTAGGTGGTCAAGGATACAGTCAACATACAGATTGGAGATGTAAATGATAACGCTCCAACATTTCACAACCAACCCTATGCCATTCAGATACCAGAGGTAATATTAAACAAACACACACATGATGCATTTCTAAGTGATTCTATATTACTTTTTTATTTAAAGTAGCACACAGATGGATCACGCTCAGATTATATAATAACATCATACATAGAGTTGGTGGTGATGTGATAGGATGTTTCAGGAATTCATTAAGGTCGTATGTTACTGTATGTGTTTGAAATTCAAAGAATGTCATAGGAAATTGAATCTCTTCAATTCTCGCTCTCTTTATCATCACATTTAAGTATACAGCCTAGCTTTCCTCCGACTGAGATGGGCACACCTCTACCCATCATCTCTCTGATCTGTCCCTCTCTCTAATCCTCCACTCCCCCTCCTCACGGATCGGTCTGTGTTTATATTGTGTGTATATATACATCCTATACTCCTCACAGCAAATCTTCAAAGGCACAGTTTATTCTCTTTTCATCCTGTCACTTTGAGTTAATAGTGAAGAAAGAGAGAGAGAGAGAACTGTAGTTAGCTGCCGTGGATGAATGAGGAGCCCAGGTAGACCATCAGTGATGCCCGGTTACTTATAGTTCTTCATCAGACCTGATGTATAATATTTTTTTGAGCAGGGTTCCTTGAAATCCTTGAAAGTTTGTGAAACTTCCTTGGGAAGTTTTTGAAAACATACATACATAGATACAGGTCATTGAAGTGCTTGAATCTATTATGCAAGAAGTTTTCTGGAAAAAAATCCATATTATTCCCTGTGTAGTGTAGGATAATATCATAAAAGTTCTAGACTTTTAAAGCACACCTGTTTGCTTTAAATGCTTATATCTTCTGTATGCAAATGTTGATTCATATCAAAATGCTTTTTTGCATAGTTGTGTTTGACACATGAAAACGTCTCGGGTTACGTATATAACTGTTGTTCCCTGAGAAGGGAACGAGACGCTGCGTCACCCTTGCCATACTTCCTGCATCCCTGTAAAGCCGTCTTTGGCAATATTTCAGATAGCGATATACTTCTTGGCTCCCGCGTCACCCTGTCTTTGTCGTTAAGCCTCACCATTGGTTGAATTTGATATACACATTCAGACGAACTTACCCCTGGAGGCGTCCCCAAAGTGTCACTGCAGTGACGCAGCGCGAGTTCCCTCGAAAGGGAACTGTAACAATGTATCTTAAAAGGTAACACGATGTAACCTTGCCTCACTTAAAATGTGTCCCCACATTCAGTCCTTGAATTTGAGGGTATTGCACCTGGAAAGTTCTTGAAAGGTCCTTGAATTTGAAGTTGACTAAGGTGTCAGAACCCTGTTTGAGGAACACATAGTCATCTAGTAGGGTTCATATTGTAGTTTTTTACAGAAAAGGGGTGAATGTCATAAAAACATATCGAGATTTAACCATAAAATCAGGAAAATAAATAAATGAGGGAAGCATTATTGGATCATTACACTGTAAAATCAACCCAGCACTTTTAAGAGTGTAAAATTTATTTTTTGTTGCTTTATGACACGAGTTTTATGACCATAAAGAAAATTACCTCCTAAATTCTCATTACCACTTGACATTTTGCTTGCACGGCTTGTTTTGCATTATTTGCAGCGCATGTGGTAATTATATCATTACATTCTTGATATTTTTTATTGCCAAAGTATTTTATACTATTTACTTTGTACACCCTCAGAAACAAGGTACTGTACAAAAGTTGTTACTGAGATGGTACCCTTTTAAAAGGTCCTAATATGTCATATATACTGTAGATTTGTACCTTTGAGGTACCAATATGCACCATTTAGGTACAAAAGTGTACATTTTGAAAAGATACCACCCCAGTGACAACTTTTTGTAACTGACACCGAATATATATTAAAAAAGTAGCCCTACAGATGGTTTTATCCATTGTGGTAGACCTTGCTCACAAAAAGGTTGGAGACCCCTGGTCTATAGCCTACTGTATTTTCTTAATCACATTGTAAAAAAAAGTTAAAACAAACTTGTCTTAACAAGTCACTCCAACCTACTTTTTTAAGTTTTGACCTTTGATAAGTTGAACTTATAAAAAAACAAGTTGAAAAACAAGTTGAAATTGTTTAACTTAATTTATTAAGTAGCATACAAATATATGCTGATTTGATAAAAATGCAGATTTTTTATACAGTGCACTGGAAACTGTCTTTTTGATCAAAAACATAAAAATGTATTAAAAATGTAGTTACCCACCCTCACATAGTTTGGTGAACTAGTCTTCCCAAAAAGGGGGACAGTAAACTCCCTCACTACTTCTCTTCCTGTTAACTCTATATGTTTTGCATTTTGATGGCCTCATTACCTCCACTAACCTCTGCTCACCTCTTTGAGTCGGAGAAAACGTATGGCAGCATCACTCCATCTGTCACTCAAACTGTACTCCACCCATCAGGGATTATCCTGACACTACAGCAGAGAGCGAGAGAGAAAGAGAGAAATAGTTTGAAGTGAAGGAAAGAGATATTTAGGGAATATAAATAAATGGTTTTGGCTTCTCTTGTTAATTGACATAAAGATGCTGTTACAGACTTTATTAAAATGTATAAGATGTAAAATCTTTAAAAGCAATAGGTTTACTGAACAGGAAACACAACTGGGGGCGTAACCCAAGCTCATTGTCTTGTTTCTAATCAGAAATGTCTGTCAGTCATGTTGGCACTCGAATTTCTGACATTTGATTGGCTGACAATCTTTCGAGGATGTGGAGAAAGTGGCCGGTCCCCGCTGCTCTCCATTAACAAATCATATGAAGTATCTCAAGCTGAAGAAAAGAGAATGTGTGTGTAGATGTGTGTGCATTTGTGTGTGTGTCCTGTAATTGTTGATGTAATTTGTTGGGCAGTAACTGTGATATCATATGGAAGTGGAGCAGGTGGAACAACATCGCCTGTGACGGTTATAAAGAGCTTGTTAAATGTACAGCTCTGTGTAAATATGACAATGAAGGAATGTGTGGTGAAATTTGCAGCTGTATTGACTAACAAATTAGGAGAGGAGAGGAAAAGAAGAGAGGAAGGGAAAGAACATTGGGAGGAATGGAAAATAAGGGTGAAGAGGAGGTAAAAAATGAGGAGAGGAGAGAAAAGGAGAGGAGGAAAAAGAGGAGAGGAAAGAAAAGGGAAAGAGGAGAGAAGGGAAAAAAGATGAGTGAAAAGAAACGAAAAAGAGGAGAGAAAACAAGAGAAGAGAAGGGGGGAAAGAGGAGAGGGGGAAGGGAAAAAGAGGAGATGGGAGAAGGGAGAAAGAGGAGAGGGGGTAAGGAAGAAAGAGGAGAGGGAGAAAGAGGAGAGGGGGTAAGGGAGAAAGAGGAGAGGGGAGAAGCGAGAGAGAGTAGAGAAAGAGGAGAGGGGAGAAGGGAAAAGAGGAGAGGGGAGAAGGGAGAAAGAGGAGGGGGAGAAGCGAGAGAGAGGAGAGAAAGAGGAGAGGGGAGAAGGGAAAAGAGGAGAGGGGAGTAGGGAGAAAGAGGAGAGGGGAGAAGGGAGAAAGAGGAGAGTGGGGAAGGGAGAAAGAGGAGTGGGGAGAAGGGAGAAAGAAGAGAGGGGAGAAAGAGGAGAGGGGAGAAGGGAGAAAGAGGAGAGGGGGCAAGGGAGAAAGAGGAGAGGGAGAAAGAGGAGAGGGGGTAAGGGAGAAAGAGGAGAGGGGAGAAGCGAGAGAGAGTAGAGAAAGAGGACAGGGGAGAAGGGAAAAGAGGAGAGTGGAGAAGGGAGAAAGAGGAGGGGGAGAAGCGAGAGAGAGGAAAGAAAGAGGAGAGGGGAGAAGGGAAAAGAGGAGAGGGGAGTAGGGAGAAAGAGGAGAGGGGAGAAGCGAGAGAGAGTAGAGAAAGAGGAGAGGGGAGAAGGGAAAAGAGGAGAGGGGAGAAGGGAGAAAGAGGAGGGGGAGAAGCGAGAGAGAGGAAAGAAAGAGGAGAGGGGAGAAGGGAAAAGAGGAGAGGGGAGTAGGGAGAAAGAGGAGAGGGGAGAAGGGAGAAAGAGGAGTGGGGAGAAGGGAGAAAGAAGAGAGGGGAGAAAGAGGAGAGGGGAGAAGGGAGAAAGAGGAGAGGGGGTAAAGGAGAAAGAGGAGAGGGGAGAAGGGAGAAAGAGGAGAAGGGAGAAAGAGGAGAGGGGGGAAGGGAAAAAGAGGAGATGGGAGAAGGGAGAAAGAGGAGAGGAGAGGAGAGAAGGGGGAAAGAGGAGAATGGAGAAAGAGGAGAGTGGAGAAGGGAGAAAGAGGAGAGGGGGGAAGGGAAAAAGAGGAGTGGGGAGAAGGGAAAAAGAGGAGAGGGGAGAAGGGAGAAAGAGGAGAGGGGGGAAGGGAAAAAGAGGAGATGGGAGAAGGGAGAAAGAGGAGAGGGGGGAAGGGAGAAAGAGAAGAAGGGGGAAGGGAGAAAGAGGAGAGGAGAGAAGGGGGAAAGAGGAGAATGGAGAAAGAGGAGAGCAGAGAATGATGGAGAAAGAGGAGAGTGGAGAAGGGAGAAAGAGGAGAACGAAGAAAGAGGAGAGTGGAGAAGGGAGAAGGGAGAAAGAGGAGAGTGGAGAAGGGAGAAAGAGGAGAGGGAGAAGGGAGCAAGAGGAGAGGGGAGAAATAGGAGAAGGGAGAAAGAGGAGTGAAGAGAAGGGGGGAAAGAGGAGAGGGGAGAAAGAGGGGAGGGGAGAAGGGAGAAAGATGAGAGATGAAGAAGAGAAAGGGGAGAGATCAAGAAGAGAAAGTGGAGAGATGAAGAAGAGAAAGGGGAGAAGAGGAAAAAGAGATAAATAGGCAAAAGAGGAGAGGAGAGGAATGATAAGGGGACAGATGAGGAAGGGAAAGGAGGAGAAAAAATGAAGGATAGATGATAGTTAAGGGAAATTCTGCAGCATTACTGAATTCTAAGAGGATGATTTTCCATGCTGAAGATTGAAGAAATCCTGTAGGAAATCACGTTTCTGTTATTATGTAATATGCAGATGATTAATAATAATGTAATGATAGCAGATGATTAATAACAGCCATTAATATAATGCTGTGTGTTATAGTCTGAATACATCACATCATGCATGTAAGAGTTTAGCATCAATAAAGATCACCACTTTAGTGATTTCTCAATTAAAAATTCATTTAATTTCATGTCAGTGTAAGACATTGAAACTTTTCCCTGTGCAGTATATTGACCTTCTAGCCTGACGTTGTCATACTCAATTCTAGTCAGAATTTGAGTCTGATACCGCTCCATTGAGCTATAATTATGAGGCGTGTCTCGGTCTCAACCGAAAAATGCCTCTGCACTCAATTGGATAGACCTACGACCAATCAGAGCAACGGGGTGTGAGACGTATGTTGAAATGACGTATTTGCAGCTTGACCGAACTGCTAGTTATTTCACTACAAGTCTGAGTTAGCGAACGTACATCAACACCTACTATGTTTACAACATTTCATTTACCGTAAAACTTCAAATAATAGCCGGGTCCCAAATAGACGCCTGTCTCTTTTAGACGCCTGGTGTGACGACAGGTTTGGGTAAATAAACGCCTGTCTCAAATAAAGGCCTGGTCTGTTTTTTAGTTTCGGGTTGTATTTAATCTTCTAAAACCCGTCAGATAGTCTGTTTAAGACAGTTCTATGGTGCAGATTACACACGCTAAAGTTTTGATTACCTGTAGATGTCACGTAACAGACGCAGTCGTTCCGTTACTCATCACTATGACAACACAACGAGCTTCGTCGCCAGGATTGAGGTGATGATGACAGTAGCGAAGAGGCAATCGGGAGTCGGGACTTTTCCCTGTGGGCCGGTAGTGTTTTGAGGCCGCTGATAATAGCCGGGCTTTCAGTCTTTTGTCATACATGCACTCCCGCCACACATTGTATTTCTCGCGCGGAAACACTATTTATCATATTTAATATGCTGCAGCGCCAAAATGTATCTGGCCGCACTGCTCTCTCTCTCTCTATCAAGCCCGTCTTCCCTAGAGTTCTAGTCGAGCGAGCCAATACAAAAAAAGAGAAAGAGGCTACACAATAGCCAATCAGAAAATAGCACTGTTGTATCTGGGTAAGATTTCACGCAACAACCAATAAAAAAAACATATCCTTGTTTGCTATATTTATACTCCCAATAATTTAAGACTGTTGTTATTACACAAACTAATTTGTTAAACACATTCAAATTAAAAATAAAACATAATATGTGGTAACCTCCTGCTGTCATGCTGGAACAATTAAATTAAAAGCCTGTCTCTTATAGACGCCTGTCTCTTTTAGACGCCTGGTGTGATGATAGGTTTGGGAAAATAAAAGCCCGGGCTATTATTTGAAGTTTTACGGTATATCACATTAAGTCATACAGTAAGACTATCTCTTACCATTTGTACATTGAACTTCATCCACGACGATACCCATTACGTTTGCTTGAAAAATATCCGAGCCTAGCATGTCCCTCCACGATTCCGGGCTTCCGAAAAGAAGTTGGCAACGACCGCTAATTATATCCATCTCGTCGTGCACACCGAGTTGCATTGCCGTGATACCCATTTCAGTTGCTTCTTTAACTTGATCCTTCATAAATGCGACAACTTTTGCCGAATCCCGTAGGAAGGACGGCAAAAACATCAACAAATGCCTTGCTCGCGTTTCTCTGTTCTTCTTTTAAAATCAATGCTCTGTCGATATCTTTTAGAACAGACTCGATGTCAGAATCCACACATCTGATTTCTACCGCGGCAGCCATTTCGTTGTAAACAACAGATTCAACACACGCGCTCTTTGGTGACGTGGTTGATACGTTACTGTTGATCATCTGTCCATCGCCGTATAAAGCCCGCCCTCACAATTTGATTCGTCGGCCAGTTTTGGGACTCGCATAGTAGCTCCTCAACGGTGAAACCCCAGACCCGTTTCTCAAAATGTTGTGGGCGGGGCTAAGATCGGCTGGCACCCAGGCTATTGACCTTCTGTATCATCAGCTGAAGTCTTGACTGTAGTGGATGAAGGGTCAAAACTTGCATTTCTGTCATTAGTAATAGTAACAAACTAGAAACATCAAACACAACTCTCATTTACACTCATTAATCTTATTTAAAAATAAAATTGAGTCATTATTTACAAAACCTTTATGCTTTTTTCAATAAAGTACTGTAGCTTGTTCCAGTTTCTCACCAAAGCAAATTGTTACTCTCTGTGTTCAAATCTTAGACTTGGCAAAGCCAGAAAATATATGCCTTCTTGATCCTAGGAAAATACAGGGCCCGTCTTGTGTTTTTAAGTGTGGGGAGCACATATATATGAAGAAAATATGAATGACGTCTGGCTTTTGAAATCTCTTTCTCTCTCTCAGGTCTCATTTATGAACATCTGTTTGGCTAGCACTAAAAAAACGAGTTTTTGATTAGATAATTAAAGATTTGTATGAGTGTGTTGTTGTTGTGTGTGTGTTGGTGTGTGTAGCACAGTTACTCTGATATTTGATTGACTAATTTGGCTGCAGTTCAGACAAATAGCAATTTTGCAATATTGCTTGCAATAATGTGCAGAGCCATGCGTAAGCAGTCAGTTGTGGTCAGATCAGATTTGTGTGTCTTCTTTATCAGTCTTATGAGTACTTAACATTCAGGTTGAGCAGTTTTTTAGGTGCTACAATTGTTGGATTCACTCTTTATAATAAATGGTGTGCCATACATCATAGTAAAAGTGAATTGGTATTGGTTATATTTATATTTATATTTAAATTGTTAATGTTGATTATTTGTAGAGAGGGGAGGGGCCATGCTTTTTAAATAATAATCGATTATTTGTTTTTATGCATAAATGCAATCGTTCAAATTAGCATTGCGATGCATCTTAAAAATCATTTTATTCAACAGCCCCAGCTTTTAGCCCTAACTAACTTTGAATGAGTTTTGTCCCTGGAAATCGAACACATGATGTTGATGTTGCTGTGCTAAAACCTTAAATTGATATTTTTAGCCTTATCGCACAGAAATTCGTAGGTATTTTATGAGTTGGCTTATCCGTATGAAAAAGCGCACGATTACCATAAAAAAATCAATAATGAAACCACACCCCTAACCTCAATGTCATGGGCAAATGCTAATTAAAACATACGAGTGTGGTCAACCAAATTAATACAAATTAGCCACCTCCGATCTTTTGGATAATGGTTTTGTATTGAATTATTGTACAAGGCAATGTAAATAATTGTAGATTGCTATCGTTTGAAATACGTTTTGCGCTAACAACATTTAATGCCAAAAATAGTAATAATCTTTGGATATTAGGCTCCAAGGGTGTCACGCTTAAATTTAAAATCGAAATCGATCGAAATTAAGTCACAACCTCAAACTTCGAATAAAAAAATGGAATCGTCGATGCAGCCACGCCCCCATGTCATGTCCGGTCTGCTTGCCAAGCGGAAAAAAAACACACGCGTGCTACGAGTGTATGAGTGTATGATTCAACAAATGTTTGTTATATCTAATAAAGTTGTATAACTTTTTTGGGAAAGCAGCGATGGCATTAATAAATATTTTGAAGGGTGAGCTCAGCTCTGTCAGGTAAAATAATAAAATTTCTAAACTGAATATTTTCCGCCCTAACCTGCCAAACGTCAAGAAGACAAAGTGCATGTGTGTGCCCACTTTCAATTTATTGTTTGTTTAGAGAAAACTGAAGCAGCAGGGAATGGAGATTTGTGGTGGACATTGATGATATGGATTCTTGATCTATTTGAAAACCTGCCTGCCAAATGTAAAGCAGGGACTTGAATTGGTCTGCCCAGCTGGTCATTACCGAATTCACTGCTGAAGCGGTAAACTAGAGCCTTTTTTTTCTGTCATTTTACCAAAATCTATTACGAACACACACACACATACTCATGAAAGGGAGAAAGATTTCCCAGAAACTCCAGTAAGCTGTCTTTGCTGTCTACTGTTTACATGCTATGTGACCAATTAGGGATGTATATGAAGATGTACTGTATATCTTGAAATCATGTTGGATTAAAGGAACAATGTAAATGTAAAATATTTAACTTTTATTTTATATTATTACTTTTACAGTATAAGTAGTTCTTTAAGTTTGTAAGAGAGCATGTGTGTGCTTTGCTGAGGTTGTGTGTCTGTATATTAATGTGTATAAAGGTTTTTAAAGGGGAGGTCTGTGAAGTTTGTGTATGATTATGTTTGTGTGTGTGTGTGTGTGTGTGTGTGTGTGTGTGTTATGGCTGTTTAGACAGATACAACAGATGCAAAGTCATCTTGAAGGAGTTTAGCACACATAATTTACACTTCAGTGAGTAATACTTACACTGCCTGCGTCCTGTCCGTCAATTTTCCAATATGTCTCTCTTCCTTTCTCTCTCCTTTCTCTCTGCTGTATCTTTCTGAGCATAAAGAGCAGCTCTGATTTGTGTTAGTGATTTTAAAAGTCTAATCTCATCTGTCAGTTCAAATCAGTGAGAGAGAGAAAGAGAAAGGGCCCTATTTTAACAATTTAAGCGCGTTGTCTAAAGCGCACAGCGCAATGTCTAAATGGGCATGTCCGAATCCACTTTTGCTAATTTAACGACGGGAAAAAATTGGTTTGTGCGCCGAGCGCATGGTCGAAAAGGGTTGGTCCTTTTTTAATGAGTAATGGGAGTATTTTGGGCGTAACGTGCAATAAACCAATGAGAGTCTCAGCTCGCATCCCCTTTAAAAGCCTTTTGCGCTGGCGCCATGTTTAATCCCTATTTAGATGACGGACTTTGTAAACCCAAAAACCTAGCGGAGGAAGAAGATCCCCAGTTTAAGATTAATGTTAAATAATTTTGTTGTTTTTCACTTGTATTGAAATTTTTATCTTTTTTATTAAAACTTTAAAACCCGTTTTCTTTTAGTCATGGAAGTAAAAAATCAAGCTTTTAATTGCTTTAAATGTATGGCTATCCAATATCATCAAAAAATAATTTACATATAAGAAAATGTTTGTACTGTAAAAATACTTTATTTGTAACAAACAGGAGATAAAGAATTTACAAACGGCTCTCCGCACGTTTCAGCACTTGGACAGCGTCAGTTTTTTTTAAAGCATTACTTAAAAATGTTTCTCATCTCACCATCAACAGGTACAGAGTCATCATATACAATAAATCCATGAGGTAACATAAAAAAACATTTAAAAACAGATGCATTTGTTTAAAGCAAAGCATTTATTTACTTACCAGGCTACAGGTGAAGCAGCTCTTTGTGCCTTCTAATGTCTCATAATTGGTCCTCATTTATGTCCAAGAGACTCAATAATAATCTTTTACATTCAATCCTTTAATCTTTCATATTTAAAAACGTTTTTGTGTTGCTGCGCATTCATGTATGTGATAAGCAAACCCGAGTTGTCGTCCCGTTTAGGCGCATATTACTAATGCGCTCTTTTAATAATAAAAAACATATTGCGCCATTGACTTTAGACTAGACCATGTTTTTGTTGGTCAACGGCGTAGTCAATTTTAGTTGCCTCAAAATAGCAACACGCCAACAATGCGCCTGAACACACCTCGTTTTCAGACCAGAACGCCCATGGGCGCAAAAGGGGGGCTCAAATGCATTTGCTATTTAAACAATGTGGCGCTAAACGTGAAAATGATCATTGCGCAGGGTGGAAACTAGCAAAAGACACTTGCGTCGTGCATTGCGCTGCTGTGCGCTGGGTGTAAGATAGAGCCCAAAGAGCGAGAGAGAGAGAGAGAAAGAAAAAGATATTGGGTCTCATATGCATCTGCGCTTTGAATCAATCAAAGCAACAAATCGAAGTTTTAACTCACATTTGTTTCTGACTATATTTTTAACACTAGTTTTACTGTTTTTCGCTTTTCAACTATTAAAAAGAATTATAATCAAGCATTTGCATTGGTAAATTATCATGTATTAAGGCTATTTTGCTATATTGTGGTATGTATACATCACCATTATGTAAAAAAATATTTTACCAACTGCTACAGCACAAACATTTTGTTAGGAGGAGGCATTAGACTCTATGGGCCAGGTTTACTAAAAACTTGTGCCAGCGCAAACCGTCTTTTGCGGTTAAAAAAAACTACTGTCAAGATTTAGACATGCAGTAAAGAATTAGTTCTGAAAGACGTGGACATGGATAGTTATGTTTGAGAGTGACCTTATTGCATATATAGGAGTTTCCCTTTCATATGCGAAATGCATGGGAGGAGTATTTAAATGAATCACATAATGTGTTTCATTAAAGGTCACATATTGTCAAATCTGAAATTTTGTTGCTTTTTTCATGATAACTGAGGTCTAGGGGCTATAGAGAAAGAGCGCAGCACGTCATAACCTGAAAACCACGCCCACCGGGGGGGAAAACAATCCAACCGTCTCCATTGACTTTGTATTGCGAGAGGCTGCCTCCTTGTCATTTCTGGCTTATAACAAAAAACTGAATAATGCCGAAAAGCTGCTGTGACAATATGTACAGCTAACAAGCCAAAAAACCCAGAAATAAGTTTTTATAAGATGTCGACCTCAAAAAACGAGCGTTTAAAGACACAAAAGTGGAAAACAGGCAACTTTTCATAGTACTCCTATTAGTAGAACTGCGTCTACTAGGGGGAAACGTAGTCGGCGATCCACTTTTTTCTCCTTAAAGGTTGGGTTTTACTGCTCGACAGCTTATAAAAACTTATTTCTGGGTTCTTTGGCTTGTTGGCTGTACATATTGTCACACAGCAGCTTTTAGGCATTATTCGGTTTTTTGTTATAAGCCAGAAATGACAAGGAGGCGACCTCTCGCTATACAAAGTCAATGGAGACGGTTGGATTGTTTTCCTCCCCGGTGGGCGTGTTTTTCAAATTTGCATAACTGCGCTCTGTCTCTATGCAAGTATCATATAAGTTTCAAAACAGTTATTTAGTCACAACAACACAGTCCCCGCCTTCAGTCTCCACCTGAGCACTGTCCACCATCCACCGCCCCACCCCATTTTTGCCTTAACCGTATGTTCTAAACATTTCACAAGCGACTGCTTCTGTTTCTAAGCTTTCCAACGATGTGTAACACATGCAAATCTGATAAGATTTGGAGAAGTTGTGGCCAGTTGAATATAGGAACTCAGAAAATCTCAAACTGAGAAAATCGAGACGATGGGACTCTTCTTTCCAGCTGGGGGAGACAATAGGGCTCATTTACATCTCATTTAGCTGAGCCATACCCCCTGTAAAGCTGTTTTGAGATACAGATGTTCTAGCATCATATGTAGTATTTTATGACAGAAGTCCGTATAACAACATGCAAAAATAAACAGGACTTTTTGCCTTTGTGTTGATCACAAGTCAAATCCAGTCTGTTTCAGATGTGTGAATCATCCAATTACCATTTTTGTCCACAAATGCGTTTAATCCGTGAAATATAGATATATAGTCTATTGTTTACATCAGATTTTGCATGAACGTCTGGTAATGCAATATAATATCCAATCTGAGGACTATTTACATCGTAACATATAAGGGTATATCAGATTACACTCAGTTAAACATATGAACCCGCCTTCAAAGTTTGTAAAAATAGGGAGGTAGTATAATAGATAATCCAAACAGCGCCGTCGAAAACATGAAGTCCTTTAGGGATGTAACCAATCGCTCACTCGTTCCTCCATCAGCCAATGACTTCATGGAAAATATTGATAGACAAAACATGTAGCCAATTATATAACAAATTCAACGATCTCTGTGTAACTAATATGTGTTTGAGTTCATGCTGCGCTGCGAGAACTGACAGAGAGATGACGTCAAAGTACCGCGAGAGCGAGTCGAAATTAAACTACTCCGTAAGATGTCTTGAAGAGCTCTCGCAGTACTTTGACGTCATCCGACTGCGGCGCCCCATAAAGTCAGTGACGCGGCTGACGTACGACGCGGCTGACTGTTATTTGTTCCGCCCCAGCTTCTTTTATTTTTCTTTTGTTTTGTGCACCGAAGCTTCGTTTACGGTCTGGGGAGACGCATGCTAAAAGTTCGAAAAAAAAATAAAACTAATCAAACATTTCTGAGGAACAGGGCAGCAGCGTCACTACAGTCACGTGACTTCACGCTCGAGCCAGAAGAGAAGACAATGCTGAATAAAGTTGTAATTCTTGCTATTTTTGGACCAAACTGTATTTTCGATGCTTCAACACATTCTTACTGACCCACTGATGTTACATGGACTACTTTGATGATGTTTTTCTTACCTTTCTGGACATGGAAACCATACATTAGAATTTTGGGTGAACTATCCTTATTTAGTAGTCACGCTGTTCCCTTTGGGGGCCGGGGCGAAAACACAAGCTTATACAGTATGTAAATATACACACAGACAATGACGCCCCGCTGCACCCTAGAATCTCTGGAAAAACAAGCCGATTTCAACCGCAAAATGTACGCTTTTAAATATACAAAAACTGCCATCTCAAACATGGAGAGGCTTCTTCGTGATCTCAACTTACAGATTCTGCAATAAAACGAAAATCACAAATTTAAAAAAAACAAAACTTTGTTTCTCATTATCTCGAAACTTGTGCTGCCGACTTGTGTCACTGGTTTCCATGACGGGTCACATTTTTTATGATTTAAAGTTCATTAGGATGGTGTGGTGTTGGTGAGAGGTTCAGCAAATGCAATGAAAATTATTTTTCTCTATTCATTTTGAAATACATGCCTTAATTTTCAACATTCTACTGTGACTCTTTATGAAATCCAGAGACTGAAACCTCCTAAATATAGCAAGTTTAATTTTACGTTTACCCTTTATCAGACTGATATTGTAGTTTATACTGTCTATTTTGGTTGTATTGTAGTGTCATTTACGGTATACCGAGACATCGGGTGGTTATTGAATTTATTTGTGGATTATATTTTAAGTTTATAAGTGATTTGCATATTCTCTATTAAACTTCAAGTTTCCTCCATGGAATGTAAAAGAAAACCTATAAAAATTGTATGGTGTTTGAAAACATAACTTTATTGGGCCGTGAAATTTACGGGACTTCAATTCAATTTTATTTCTGTAGCGCTTTTCCCAAAGTGCATTATTTTAAAGCAGCTACAGGAAACATGTTAATGAAAGAAACTTAAGCACACATATTTTTTATCTATAAGTACCTGGTGAGAAAACTAAAGGCGACTGAGGCAAGCCATACAAAAATTCCATATGGTTTAAGTGGAGTATTTCAATCCGTCTCTCTCTCTCTCTCGTGCTCATGTTCACAGTATTACTCCTTTGATGTATAATTGAGTCATGCACCCTTTTCCTTATTCACTCTGTCTTTACTCTCATCCTTTAGAGATGGTGAGAGAGAGATAGTAGGTCTGTGACACATGTGCTACGTGAGAGAGAGAATAAACTCAAACCATATGATGTGTGAACAGTTCAATGTGGGGTTAAATATGCTCCTGTTTAGATCAGCGAAATGCAGGCTATGTGTTAGAAGCATAAAAGATCAACCCAGGAAACACACATACTGATAAAATGAATGCCTTGTGATGCACTGTAATTTGTTTAATTTAATTTTATTTAATTTTATTTGATTTTATTTAATTTTATTTTATTTTATTTTATTTTTTAATTTAATTTAATTTAATTTAATTTAATTTAATTTAATTTAATTTAATTTAATTTAATTTAATTTAATTTTATTTTATTTTATTTTATTTTATTTTATTTTATTTTATTTTATTTTATTTTATTTTTTATTTTATTTTATTTTGTGCTTTGGGGGGCAACTCACAGCACCGTGTTGGAGACCACTGGTCTATTAGCAGTTAATCCTGGTTGTAAACTTAAACTTGAAACAAACTTATTTCTTATTATTTCTGAAATCTGATTGGTTGACATAATGTTGCCCTGAGGACATCATCCACTTGGTAAAAATCAGGGGAGCCTTGGCTCAAATTATTATTTCACCAAAAAAAAAAAAAAAAAACACAATTCTGTCATTATTTACTAACTTTTAATGTTGTTATATGACTTATATGCCTTTGTGCTGTGAAACATGACTTTTGACATGATTATTTTTTTAAACATTAAAAGGGAATGGAGACTGAGACTGTCAGCCCTAAACATAGACAAAAAACAAATGTAATTTACATGCAAGTGTTTTTATTAAATGAAAAGCTGGTTGGGGAAAAGAGTTTGACAATTACAATAACAGCAAGTTGCTGGTCTTATTAATAAAAATCGTAAGACATATAATAGGTTGTGGCATTTTCTTCCATATTGCTTATGATATTATGCCACAATTTGTGCTTTCTTATTAAGCCGATGCATAATTTACATATTTTAAAGTTTTAATGGGTAAAGCAACAGCACTGAAAATCTTCTGTTCATTTTAAAGAAAGGAAAATTAAGACATAAGCCAGGAATATCTGCCCATAGCACTTTATCTCACCCTCTTCATTGACTAAACTATCATGAAGTATTGCCTAATAGCTTGTGACAACCCAGTTAACAACGTGAGTCTGCACATTTTATAAACATGTTTTGAAATTAACATGCAGAAGACAACAGCTGGTAACAAGACCATAAACGCCAAACACAATTGAAACAGACACTGTTTCGACAAGTTCTTTCTCTCTGTACAAGTAAAAAGATTTACTACTAAACAATACTTTATTTTCCAACATTGTCATAATCATTGATCATTTTTGATGTGTGCAAGATAATGAACAGATAAGTTTGCACTTGAATGAACGTTCTCTATAGATTCACTGTTGTTTGCATAGGGGGCGTCGTGTAATGCATTTTATCTGATAGTATTGAGAAAATCTGAATGATTTACACAAAATATAATTAAAGGAAAGATGAAGAGTTGTTGGTTGTACAATAGTCTGATTTTATGAGCAATTTCAGACATAAGACACATTTTAGAAGTCTCTCTCAATTTCAGAGGGAATGTTGAATTTAGTTTAGCTTGAATATTAAAGGGGAAATTTTATAGACTTTTTTTAAGATGCCAAATAAATCTTTGCTGTCCCCAGAGTGATGAAAATGTGAAATGTGCCTTTTTGGGTGTGTCCTTTAAAATGCAAATGAGCTGATCTCTGCACTAAATGGCAGTGCTGTGATTGGATAGTGCAGATTAGGGCCGGTATTATCCACTTCTGACATCACAAGGGGAGCCAAATTTTAATGACTTATTTTTCACATGCTTGCATAGAATAGTTTATCAAAACTAAGTTACTGGGTTGATCTTTTTCACATTTTCTAGGTTGATACAAGCACTGGGGACCCAGTAATAGCACTTAAACATAGAAAACGTCAGATTTTCTTGATATGTTCCCTTTCAGCAAGCTTGTGCTTGCTTTTGTTTCACTCATAAATCTTGTTTTCTAAATAATCAGAGATGCTCTGTCTAACATTTGCTGCAAAGCTACACGGAGAGATTGCAGACTGACGCTCAGCCACGCATGCACACACACATTATTCTTTCATGTGTAATAGAGATCGTTGTCATAGAGTAAGAGTATAGTACTGTCATCTGTAAAAAATGAAAACTTTTGGGGGAAATTATATAAAAAGTTTGAGATCATAATTGTGAAAGCTTTGACTTTTGATTCTAGGAATCTTGGCAAATCAGAGACATTGGTTTGAGACACAAAACAAGATGTTTTAAAGTTACTTTACATTTTAAAACTAGAATACAGTAGTAGCAATAGCAATATGCATTGGTTATATGCAGCATCATCTAAAGTAATCTTAAAGGGGTCACATTACAGCACTGTCACTAAGTGCAGAGTTCAGCTCATTTGCATTTTAAAGGAAACACCCAAAAACAGCATATTATACACCTTGCAAAATTTTTAACAGAGCGTCAGTTCTATACGGACCGCAAGCGCTGTGATTGGTCCACCAAAACCCCTCCCGTCAGTTAAAAAAAAACTGAGTCATAAGTATTTCAGTTTGCGACGGTGAAAACAAAGATGATCCAAGTTGAGGAGTGATTTAACTCAAACTGCAACAAATGTCGCTGTTTATTTACTTCCATCATTGCTATTGTTCTCAAATCATACGCAACAAGTAGCTGTTTCTTCTTTGTTTGTGGGTTAACTTGCCAAGCTGCTTCTTCATTGACGGTCGTGCTTCTACTGTGGTAACACGCGTGAATACTGCCTACCAGCGGTCTGCGCATGTCGACACGGACGACGACGTAAAAGTATAAATGAAAACCGACGTGGAACCTACGCCATCGTGGCTATGCCATAGGACCTACGCACAACTAAAACGAGCCCTTAAGCCATTTACAATTCTTTAGAGTGACTTTTCTTTCCTAGATTATTTTTCATAAGCTCTTTCCAGACAGCAGACTCTGGACCGGATCCACGCCGAAGTCAGCAGCTCTGGTGCGGATCCGGTCTCGAGTTGTCTGCTGTCTGAGTTGGCTCAAACCTTTCGTTTCTAGTCGCAAAAGAATTAATGATGTTGAAAGTATGTTAAAAAAAAAAAGTGAGGTTCAAAAGCTTTAGTCTGCTGTTAAACTGTGCTTTTAAGATCGCAATGTACAGAAAACTTCACTCTTCTGATAACATTGTAGTGTAAACGTTGCACCCATGTTTTCATTGTTTCAAGCAATAAAATCCACAGCGATAGACAGTGGCGTGTTTACCCACCACGCAAACCACGCAATTGCGTAGGGCCTCGCGGGCTTGGGGGGCCCCTTACTAGCCACAAGGTGTGCGAAAGTATGTTACGTTTATTCAGACCCAAATAGGCACAGATAAAGCACGCGCGAGCGAGAGATGTGCAAGTATGCACGCAAAATAATATATGCACGCAATCTCGCGAGGGCACATATGGTATGGGCAGCCGAACTCATCAAAAGAAGGACGAAACTGCGCCACTTGAGTGATCTGCGCTGCGCGAACCAATTATATGCGCGGCTATGGCGTTTAATCAGACCCAAAAGTCGCGCGCACAAAAACCATGCGCGAGCGAGAGATACGAGCGCGCAGAACAATATTTCGCGCGCAGATGAGCAAACTCTACAGGACAGCGTACCTCTGCACAGCGCGCACAAAAGCAGCCACACAAGTGCTGGAATGAGCGCTCGCTCGACTCTCGTAACTGCACAACATTCACTCGATGATCAAGTTTACTTTAAAGACTTTGGGCTTCACACTTGTGATTGGTGGTTTGGTTTGATCGGTGACACGCATCTTTTGTTCCACACTCGTACTGTACAGGTATAAACATGATAAAGACACCACGCAGGGGTTTAAATAATGTCTAAAATACATAAATCATATTCTGTATCTCATCATTGTCATAAAAATCTCATCTTTAGTGTATTTCTAGTCTATATGCTTGTTGTATCTCACAGTAAGTTTGTTTTTGCAATATGAACATGAGAGTTATGTGATTCCCATCCATAAATTCAAGCAATATCCAAGTTACAATATTGTTTGCTGGTGTTTGTTATTTCAGTTTGTTAGATCAGTCTGAATCATAATCTAATGCTTCCTCTTTTTCCTCATTTAGTTTTTTTATTAAGATGTCAGACACTGAAGTAGCAGTATTAATTACATTGTTTTAAATACATCCTATAAGACATTTGCAAGCAAAAGATATATCTGAGAGGGGAGCGAAACATTTTTTTTAAACCAAGAATTTTTGTCAAACTGTAACAATTTAGTGTTATTTTAAGCAGTGTAAAACAAAATAAACCTGGTTTATATATCTCACTTACTGAATATTATTGTTGTGCAATTCAATTGAAAAACCTTGGGCAATGCTAGGGCATGGGGGGCCTATAATCTCTTATAATTCTCCATGGCCACACTGAATCTCTATTACAGTGAGTTAAATCATGATGATACAGACAACTCTGACAAGACCTTCATCTAATAGACAAAAGATAGACCTCACCCCAAAAAACACACATCACCCACACACACAGTAACCCCTGCTGATGTAGCATATGAATGCATAAGCGGATGAAATTAAGTAATCAAATGTTTTCTCACACACAAAACAATCCCCAGTGACCTGTGCTAATTTGAGTCTGTGCATGTGCACCATGATCAGATTAGTTGTTAAAAAATGAAATAAACACATTCACATTTATTGATAATTGAAGGGATTAGTGTGGCCAAATGCAACAATATTATGTAAATGAAACCAGAATGTGCTTCTCCCCAGCGCTATGCCCTTTTTTGTATGTTAATCAGCTCGCTGCCCATTTGCATTTAATTCTATTAAAAACACAATGCATCTCCAAATGAAATTGATAGTGGCTGACAAATAGGATCTTGAGATATAGAGGACACGTCGAGAGTGGTTAAACAGTGTCTATATGCCATTTCGTTATTTTTTTTATTGTTTGTGAAGGATAATTTCAACCTTTTTAGGGAACGGTTCCTTCCAAGATAAAGATTCTGCCATCATTCACTCAGGCTACGTTTAGACTAGTGCGCTTTTATTTTAACAGGGCATTTTAAAGGTGCTGTAGTATGTACTGTAAAACGTATCTAGGCATAGATAAATATTAAGAGTTCTGTACATGGTATCGTGAGCCTTAAAAACAATTGTTTTTTCTTTCTTATGTAAACCTTGTGCATGCAAAAGACCGCTGGAAAACAGACCAATCTCAACATAACACCAACTGTGATGTCACAGTTGTGATGTACGCCCCTACCATTAAATTACACATTCAAATTAAGTACAATGTTGTTACAATGCTAAATACTATGTTGTGACTTCTGAGTTAGCTGTATATGCTTGTTAATGCTATATGCTAACGTTTAGGCAGAAGTTCTACTATTGACGTTACAGTTACGTTTTGCAGGTCCATACTGAGAAAAACACAAACTTATCACTCAGAAACGTCCATTAACAATCTCCAAAAAAAGGTTGTTTCTCAAAATCAGTTTTTTCGTCTGACTCAAACATAAGGGGCCTTATTTTAACGATCTAAGCACATTGTCTAAAGCACACAGGTGTGTCCGAATCCACTTTTGCTCATTTAACGACGGGAAAAATGTCTAAAAGGTCTAAAATGGTTGTTCCTATTCTTGTAATGAGTAATGGGTGTGTTTTGGGCGTAACGTGCAATAAACCAATGAGAGTCTTGCGCTCACGTCATGCCTATTCTTTATTGAGATGGCAAAATTTGTAAACTGAAAAACTTATCGGAGGAAGAAGACCACCAGTTAAAGATTGATGTTAAAATTTTTTGTTGTTTTCATTTGTATTGAAATTGTTCTTTTATAATTTTTTGTATTAAAACCTTTAAAAGTCGTACTAAGTATCTCATCATTGTTGTACTATCATCATTCAGGTACTAAGTCATCATATACAATAAATACGTAGGGTAGCATTTAAATAAAAAAACATTCCAAAATAGATGCAATATTTGCCTTTGTTTAAAGCAAAACATTTAATTTCTTACCAGGCTACAGGTGAAGCTGCTCTTTATGCCTTTTAAAGTCTCATAATCGGTCCTCATTTATGTCCAAAAGACTCAATAATAATCTTTTACATTGTAATCCTTTAATTTTTCATATTAAAAGCATTTTTGTGCTGCAGCGCATCCATGTATGTAATAAGCCTTATAGGCGCATATTACTAACACGCTCATTAAATAACAAAAACATCATTGCACAATTGACCTTAGACTAGACCAGGTTTTTGTTGATCAATGGCATAGTCTGTTTTAGTTGCCTCAAAATAACAATGTGCCTAAACACACCGCGTTTTCAAACCAGAACGCCCATGTGTACAACGTGGCACTAAATGTGAAAATGATAATTGCGCCGGGTTCAAACTAGCAAAAGACACTTGCGCTGCATTGCGCCGGGTGTATGATAGGGCCCAAGATTTGTTTACACACACACACAGAGCTACTGAAGGAGCTGCTCCAAGAAACAGCCAATCAGAGCAGAGCTCAACATTATTATTTATAATCCTTTCAAATAAGATAATAAAAGACCATTTCATTCTAAACGGGTTTTAAATGGACATGTAAAACTGTCTCTGGATAATTTTTGCACAATTTTTATAATGAATCCTTTGGCACCTTTAAAATGAGAGTAGTGTGTATGCCAGGTATAAGCGTAGGAGGACTAATGCGTTTTTTAAATGAAACCGCGCTAATGTAAACGTAGACTTACTCTCACATCTACCCAAATCCAATGGACTTTCTTCTGTAGGACACTGAAGGAATTATTTTGAAGATTTTTCACATGGATCTGTCCTGTATAATGACAGTACACTGCGAACAAGAACATTTTTGTCTTTTTTAATAGCCCTGATTCAGCTCATGTGCAAGAAAGGCTTATTATTATAAGACCAATTATACCCGAACTGGGTGTGTCAGCTAAAGGGACGCACAGAAAGCATGCGGTGCTGTGGGACACCAGGACCAAAGTTGAATAAAGTGGCACCATGGGACATTCTTTTGAACTTTAAATTTGTGTTTTACAGAAGATATAAAGTCACACAGGTGCGGCACAAAATCATGGCAGAATTTTTATTACCATCATACTCGTGTCCTTACCATAGTGTTTCTGTGGTGTGTGTGTGTGTGTGTGTGTGACCGTGCCTCTCTCCCACTGAGGCTTAAAAACTGAATGAATGAGGAAATAAAAGAGTGTGAAGGCTGGAGACACAAGAATTGGAGAAGGAGGGGTTTTTCAATGTGCTGTCCTTGTGTTCTCACCATGAGTTATCCAAATGCTACTCTTTCAACTTCACCCTCTCGGTGCATTAGCTCTCGGTCTCAGTCTCTCTTTCTCTTTAAGTCTATGGCTTTTTTCTGATTGTCTTCACAAGACCCTTTTTTAAGATGTCAAATAAATCTTTGGTGTCCCTAGAGTACATATGTGAAGGTTTAACTCAAAATACTCCACAGATAATTTATTATAGAATGTTAAAATTGACACTTTGTAGGTGTGAGCAAAAATGTGTCATTTTTGGGATTGTCATTTTAATTGCAAATGGATATCTGCACTAAATGTCAGTGGCATGGTTGGATAGTGCAGATTAAGGGGCGGTATTATTCCCTTCTGACATCACAAGGGGAGCCAAATTTCAATTACCTCACATGCATGTATCTTTGTTTTTGACAAGATCATAAGGAGCCCGTGATGCACTGTCAGGCTGGTGAATGATCTCAGCTTCAGCTGGAATAGTGATCTCTGCTTCAGTCCAGTTTGCTGACATTTCTTGTCATGAATGCGTTTAAATCCCTGTGTCAAAGAACTGAACCATAACATTTTGTTGCTATGACTTGTGCATCCTTAGTACGACACGCCCCTTTCGGCATTGTTTCTGCCTCTTGTTCACACAGAATGATTTCTGTGAATGTTATGGCAATGTTAGTAGGTCAATTTATGTGAAGCCTCTTTTCCAATTTTACAGACGTTTTCTGTGACCAAAGTGCTGTGTGAATGGGGTTAGTAATTTCCTTTTGAACCTTGCTTTGTGCATAGGATCATTGTCATGTTTGAATATAAAAAGATGCTCTGCCAAAACTGTTGCTATTAAATAAAAAGCACACCATTCTCTAGAATATCAATATATGCTGTAGCATTAAGATTAGTGCTCACAGATTTGACTAAAGTAGTCAAACCTGTACGTTAGAAGGGGGTGCTCAAGACTTCCGACTTCTATATAATGTAGGCAATAAGGCACCGTCTTCATTAGAATTATGTTAAACCCAAGATTTCCAGTCCGTCATTGTGTGTGTTCTTTATTGAAAGCTTTGATTCATAGTTTGAGGAGAGATGGATCAAGGAAGATGGAGGTGTGCAGCCCCTCCCATTAAGAGCCATTTCAATCAGATGAAGAAAGAGAGCTATTCTTCTGCTTCATTACTCACCCTTCAATCGCTTTTTCACTCTCTCCAATTTCAGCTTTCTAGGTTTGCTTTATTGTCATGACATAAACTGTACATTTGTATCGATAAAGCTTTTAAAGCATAGCTGCGTACAAAGAAATTAGTGTGAAATAATGCAAACTTATCCAATAAATAATTCAAAGACAATTGCATAAACGTGCTAAATTAAGACCTTGTTTTTAATAGCACCTATGGTCCGATTTACGTTTTTACATTCCTTTTGGTGTGTAAGTGTGTAGTACATGTTAAAGATATGCAAAAGGACAATGATTAGATCTCCAACGTAAATCTCTTTTCTTGGACTACAACAAACACACGGATTGTAGGCAACAGTTTACTGCCTGGGATTGGTGATGTAGACAAGACCGACATTATTATAATTCCTCCCGCTTCTGACTCACAGCCTGTAAGTTACATAACATAATTATGTTTTTTAGCAATGAAATATGTGCCCTTTATGAACTAGTCTGACAAACTACATTGTTAGAAAAAATAGTCAAAATAGTCAGTAGCCTACTATTGATGTGCAGGTCATGTTTTTTTCCAAAACGTGGTTCCCATTTTTATGAAATTATTTGACCAGCCTGCTCTGCACCACTGTATCTATTTGTACAACCCGCCCCACGGTCATTTAATAGACATAGGCATAATGCAGGGTTTCCCGCATACATTTTGTTAATTAAGGTGGTAGGGTTGGGCGGGTGGGGGGCCAAGGGCGTGGCAATCAAAGGGGCGTCATGATGAAAATAAAAATATTTTAATAAAATAAATAAATAAAATATTGATTTTTAAAACACTCAAATAAAACTTAATTTTGAAGAAACTATGACAAAAAATGAGAAATCCTCCAGACAGTGACGGTCCGGACCACGTCTTTCTCATTTTTGGTAGGGATGCAGTGAATCCAGATTTTTTGGGTTCGGCCGAATACCGAATCCACTGTTTAAGATTAGTCCGAATCTGAAACCGAATACCGAATCCTACTCGCATCCTTATTCCATTAACACAGTAAAACACATTAATGAAGTAAACAACGTCCACAGCAGTGTATTTTTCATTTTATTTAATTTTAACTGTATAAAAATGGATAGGCAACATTATGCCAAGATGACAAGTGGGAAAAACTATTTTGACAATTACCATAAGCCTATGCATAATGAAAGCGATGCGTTGCGACACGCTCGTTTTTCCAGGTGCGTCCGCGAAATGTGAACCACCCCTAAGCTCACAGAAAGAAAAAGCTTATCTCCACGTCAGCACCCGATGTGTGTAATCAACGGCCGCGTGACGTCGAACAGCGTAGCACAAGCTTAGGATTCGGTTCGGTGGAAAAAAAATCTAGGATTCGCCCGAACCCCTTCAAAAAGCCCAGTATTCGGCCAAATCCGAATCCTGGATTCGGTGCATCCCTAATTTTTGGTCGTGTGGCATCCCTATTCTCCGAGATGCACTTGACGGCCTTTTGTGCAGCGTTTTTGGGTTTTTTTTGGACGAGCTAAAAAGGCAGTAGGGTTTCCAAGCTTAGGCGGGCCGCCTTAACTGAAATATGCTGCGGGAAACCCTGTAATGTAAATAAAAATAGGCTTTATTTCAGACTAAAAGTGTTTGAAAACAGCCATTAGATTACATCGCCCTCTAAACTGGCAGCAGCATATGCTTTTAAACCATAGAAACCAGCATGGTCATATTAATAACAAGATAGGGTAGTGATAAACATTTTCAACATTTACAAAGCAATGTTATTTCTGAGAACCGGTCCCAAACATTACATTTTGCAACTTGACCTTATTTTCTTTTAATGATGTTAATTCCCAACCTTAAATTTCTCCCACACCTCGTTATCCATCTTCACTTTTATTTGTTTCAAATAAAAAATACATTTCTTTTCATTTGGTTTGTTGTTATGGCTGCTTTCAACTTTCATGACATGTGGCGAAAGGTTTGGGGACATCATGCAAGTTATGTTGCTACATAAGCATATGTTTTTTAAACTTATCAAAGAACAATAATAATAAATGAAAATATAAATTCCCAATATATGTATAAATATTTAATATAGGCTATAGGGAATTGCACGCAACATACAAGGGTTTTTTATTAATAACTCGCCCCGCAAATAGAGCAAGACTTTCTAATAAGTTATAAGACGACCCACGCATCACTGGTCAGTACCTTTTCCTAATATGCTTTTGTTGTTACTAGTATGCACCTCTGAGGTACTAATATGAACTCTTTAGGTTAAAAGCTGTACTTTTTGAAGGGTATAGCTGGGGTACACATTTAGACAATTTTGTCTGACAGTGTGGCAATTAGTTAGGACATAAGGTTTTCTCAAGTTTAGGGCCAGATTTACAAAAAATGACCAAAATGGTCAGTACTATTGATCCGCAGGTCAGAGTTTTTTCCAACACATGCAATTCCAAAAAAGGGCAGATGGGAGTGGTAATATCTATGAGTTATTTACTAAAAATGTGTGAATTAGATAACACAGATGCAACAGCTGATTTCCATAATGACCAACTCAATTTACTAAGAGCAGCACAAATTAGTTCAGGGTCAAAAAGGCAGAGCTGATGAGTTGCGGGTGATCTACTATCACCTGATGCGCTTGAGTTCAGCCCCACGGACATCTCAGTCAACGAATCCATAAAACACTGAAAAGTAAAGGCTTACAATATGTTTTAAAACACCTAGTATTGTGTGACTTATAGTGACTCCTTTTTTATTTCCTCCAGCATATAAAAAAATGGCTTAGCAAACAATATTTTTGAATAACATGTTCCTCTGGCAGGTGTTAAAAAATCCTCTGCCTTGTACCAAGCTATCTCTGATGCCTCTGCCAGCAGCTATAATTTCAGTCATTTCAAGCGCAAAATGATTTAAGACGTGCTTTTTTCAGTGTTAAATAATGGCGCAAATACCAGTAATATCACACGCGCAAACATTAACTTTTTCACCGCCAGCGTTTTTAAAAAAAGTTGCCAGCCAGCGCCAGCGTTTTTCATGATTTTCACAAAAGTTTAATGTCTTCCAGAAAATGTTCTTCTTTAAATATATAAACATACAATATACCAAATGAAAGAACAGACCCTCTGCTTTAAAAAAAAAAAAAACATTTAATCCTACTTTCAGTAAATCTTTTGTAATCAGCTTTTGAATATGGGTAGGTTTCTGTAAAAACACCACATTTTGAGCAAAAAGCAGAGATAATTCCATTTTTGTGACGGACTTTTCATAGAGATCCCATTCAGAGCGATCTTTAAAACAGACACGGACATGCAGCAGCTTGCCATAGGGCAATACTTCCGGGTTTAAAAACCTAGTGGATAATAGCGGTATTGCGGAAAGACGGAAAAACTCGTCATTGGCGGGGAAGCAGTTTCTCTTGATTGACGAGATATCTCGTCAATGGCGGGGAAAGAGTTAATAAATCGCATTCCGTGAATCAATTAAATTATATTCTCCCATAAATTTTGTGTCTGAAAGAGAAACTCCTAGTAATGTATATGCAATAAAGTCAATTGCAAAAAGAACTAGTCCACACCTTTTCAACCAAATTATCCACTGCATGTCTTTAGTAAATCCTGACAGACGTTATTAAGCGTCAAAATGATGGTTTGCGCTGGCGCAGTCTGGTAGTAAGTCTTTCCTTTTATCTACTGCCAAACTTAAATGTAAACTGTGGTCTACCAATAAAAGAGTTTAGCTTCCTTTAGTGCCACTTCACGAGCAAGGTCTACAAGAGGAAACTGTGTGTTGTTTTCGAAGATTAACCGCTGAAGTGAGGTTGTGATCTCCTCTGAGCCATCTGAATTCCACAATCAACTCATTTATTCTGCTGATGTTAAGGGATTGTTGTCCACGCACCAGGCCGTAAGCTGTTTCATTGTCGTTGATGAGCCCCACAAATATAGTGTCGTCGGGAAAGTTAATGATGTGATTGTTTTCTATTTGACGGTGCAGTTTTGGGTCACTGTGGGCTCGGTACCCCCCCACACACACACTGAGCACTGATGTAAACTCTGAGCAGTGGGGCAAGACGTACTGGTGTGGATTATAAAACCCTGAGAAACCAGTTGCAAAGTCAGGTATACAAACCAAATGGCCAAAATGAGTCTAAAACACCGGTTACTCAAATGATGCATGCGCCAGGCGAGCAGCTGTTATTGAGATGGATGGGCATGTTAACAAATTTCTCCAGTTATCTTGGACCTTCTTGATTAACTCACACTCTCAGAGGTCTGTATGACTGTAATGTTGGTTTGAAGGGCGTTGTGTTTGTGTTCAGGTTGGATACGGTGTTGAATAATTGATTAGCTCATTTCAGCTTTGATTTATGGGGTATCTCTCGCTCTGATGGATGACGGTGGATCATAAGATACTGATGGGAAATACAAGTATGGAATTTAGTAAATGAATCCGTTTTTTATTGTCAAATAGAGTGGAATAGATCAGTCTGCGTTTGTCGCACATGAAAGTCGCTGTAATATATTAGTATCACTTGTCTTGCCAAATCATAGACATTTTCAGTAGTGCTATAGGGGGTTATTAGGGAGATTTGAACTTTGGCACATAAATCGGTCTACACCGTTTGTGTTACAGACATGAATAATACCTCAAATGCCTCAAACTTTTTTAAAGGGACACTCCACTTTGTTTGAAAATATGCCCATTTTCCACCTACCCTAGAGTTAAACGTTTGGTTCTTACCGTTTTGGAATCCATTCAGCTGATATTTAGCATAGCTTAGCATTATCCATTGATTCTGATTAGACCATTAGCATCGCGCTAAAAAATAATCTAAGAGTTTCGATATTTTTCCTATTTAAAACTTGACTCTTCTGTAGTTTCATCGTGTACTAAGACCTACAGAAAATTAAAAGTTGCGATTTTCTAGACAGATATGGCTAGGAACTATACTCTCAAACTGGTGTAATAATCAAGGACTTTGCTGCTGTAACATAGCTGAAGCAGGCGTAGTGATATCAGGCAGTGCCCGAAAATAGTCCCCTTGGTTACTTTCAATAGCAGGGGACTATTTTCGGGCACTGCATATCACTACGCCTGCTGCAGCCATGTTACAGCAGCAAAGTCCTTGATTTTGCTGCGATGCTAATGGTCTAATCAGAATCAATGGATTATGCTAAGCAATGCTAAAAGTGCTAGCGCCAGACCCGGAGATCAGCTGAATGGAGTGTCTCACTTTAATAGCAAGATTTTCTTCGTTAATGTGATGTAATGTATTTTGTTATAGCTACATCATCAAATAGATGTTTATTCAATTGTGTCTTATTTGCGCTGCATTAAGTGAGAAGATTTTAAAAAGAGGGGTGTATTCATTTCCATAATAATTTTCTCACCTGATGTATTCGTATGTTTGCATTATAATTTGTGAAAATGTTTCTTTCTAATTCTTTTGAAGGGCAAACTTGCAGCAAAACTTGAACTCGATTGTGGAGCAGCAAGCAAGAATTAGTGTAACTCAAATAAGAAGTGTGACATCACAAAGCAAACGAATAGAAAAATGGAACAAGCGAAAGAACAAAAGAAAGCCAAAAGCAGAGTGAACATTGAAAGGAATGGAGAGAACCAGAGGTGTAATCATGAGGTCTGTAGCTGCTGAAGTGGGCGTTTGAGTCCGGTCTTTTAGCGGGCGTAGCTGTAATCAGTGCGGTATTGTTGGCAACCGTCGGCCAGCTCTGCCTGTACCCTGCAGGGGTTTTACGGCTTTAGGCTAGCGCACGGCGTGAGACCGCCACCGTGCCATGCCGGCCCTGTAAATTAGCCTTGCAGCCAACCTCACTTTTTAAAAGGTACGTGCTGTAGACTCTGTACCTCACCTGATCTATAACACAATGTCTCTATTAACCCTCCCAATCAATGAAAGCGATACATTAGTACTCATGCTAAACCTGTGTTAAACTTTAACTTTCCTCCGAATAGCTATTCACTCCCCCGCTCGCCCTAAAAGACCTTTGTCTGGCTTCAATCAGCCCCCCTTTGCCAATGCTAGAGGCAGAAAATCGGCAAAATCAACTTCTATATATTGCATGAAATGTAAAACAATAGCTGGCTAACTTTGTTTTTAGTTTATAAAGAAAGTAAAATTATACTACTATTGTTGGAACCTGCACGCAACACAGCAATTGAAGGAGGTGAAGGTTTGTCTTGTTAGCACGATCCAGTTAGCTCCGGCTGGTAGATGCCATAACCATCTGGACCCAAAAGAGCATCTTTGTCTTTTAAAGCGTAGATGTAGCAAAGAGAGCATAAATGAGTAGATTTGCTAATATCTCTCAGTTGAGTCAAAGTAATTATCCCGATGGAAATTGTTGAATGCACAAGCTAATGGTCAGTGAAGCAGTCAATGCAGAGTCCGTGCAGACCTCTGAGGGCTACTGGATTTACTCCATAAACTGAACTCAATGAGCTGCTGTAGAGATCCTGTAGATTTAACTGACATCTGCGTTATGTTATGTAAAGTTACACTTTTGGGGCACATACCAGACGTGTTTAAACAGCATAATCTTTGTTAATTCTGATGCACAACGGGCAGAAAGCAAGATGCATGCTGGTTGTCGTGAGGATGGTTAAGGTTGAGATGCATGGAGAGTAATTTGAATAATTCATAAAATTGCATTTTGTACAACTCAATTTATTAAGTCATGTTTCTTTTTATTAGTAGTGAAGGAAAACATCAGGTTATACAAACGCTGTCATTACTGATTTGTGCATAATGACAGCACATCTGCTGCATAGTCAAACTGTGTGAAAGAGATTTGTGATAACAGCAAATGTTGATATCTTGCCTGTGAAAACTGCACTACTTAATCACATTTACTGTCTTATTGTTATATATTAGATATGTAATATGCACACATACGTGTGAGCGGTTCGCATTTTATGTGAGTTGTGTTCTTAGAATATTACTTTGGTATCCCATTTAGATTGGTATTGTATGAATCTTGTGTGTGACAGAGCTTTGAATGAATGAGGGCATTATCTGATATAGTTCTACCTGGGATCATCTCACATTTTCTTGGTTAAAGGCTTCAGTAATTTTAACCGCTTTAGTAAAGCACTGAATATAATTGTCTGCTCTCTGTAGAGGATATCATTTATGCCTTCTTAATGTTGATACTGGACTCGTGATGATAAGAAGAGGATTAAATATGATAGAAAAAAAGAGCAGACAAATGAAAATAGGGAAGCCCATGTGATCCAAAATATCCGCAGAGAGACTCTTAATCTAAATTCTTCAGATGAGTTAATGAGCTTATAGGAGATAATAGTAATTATAAAGCTTATGAATGTAAAACAGTGGATGTGCATTGCTTTAGAGTTCATTGCTACCAACTTTGAATCTGACTCCAAATCTAATTCTCACTCTACATATCACTATGAATCTCATTCTGAATCCCATTGTGAATATTAATCTGAAGATCACTCTGAATCTCACTCCAGATTTAACAATAAATCTTACCCCACATATCATCTCACAGCTCAAACTGAAGCACACTTCACATGTCAGTCTGAAGTTCACTTTAAATCTCACACCAACGCTCACTCCACATTTTACTCTTAATCTCACTCCACATCTCACTCTTAATCTCACCCCACATATTACTATGAATTTTACTCCAAATTCATTCTTAATCCCACTCCAAATCTTCAATCTGAAGATCACTTTGAATCTCACTCAACATTTCACTATGAATTTCACTCCTCAATTCACTCTTAATCCCACTCCAAATCTCAATATGAAGATCACTTTGAATCTTACTTTACATTTCACTATGAATTTCACTTTTCAATTCACTCTTAATCCCACTCCAAATCTCAATATGAAGATCACTTTGAATCTCACTCCATACCTCATCCAACAGCTCAATGAAGCACACTTCACATCACACTCTGAATCTCACTTTGAATCTCAATCTTAATCCCAATTTTATTCTCAATCTGAAGATCATTTTAATTGTCACTCCACATCTCATCCCACAGTTCAGTGAAGCAAACTTTACATCTCACCCTGAATCTCACTCCACATCTCACTCTAAATCTCACTCCACATCTCATCCCACAGTTCAGGGAAGCACACTTCACATCTCACTCTAAATCTTACTCCACATTTCATCCCACAATTCAATGAAGCACACTTCACATCTCACTCTAAATCTCACTCCACATTTCATCCCACAATTCAATGAAGCACACTTCAAATCTCACTCCACATCTCACTCTGAATCTCACTCTTAATCTCAACCTGAAGATCACTTTAATTCTCACTCCATATCTCATCCCACAGTTCAATAAATCACACTTCACATCTCACTCTGAATCTCAACCCCACATCTCACTCTAAATCTCACTCCACATTTCATCCCACAGTTCAATGAAGCACACTTCACATCTCACTCTGAATTTCACTCCACATCTATTCTCACAGTTCAATGAAGCACACTTCACATCTCACTCTGAATCTCACTCTTAATACCACTCTTAATGTCAATCAAAAGATCAATTTTAATTTCACTCCACATCTCATCCCACAGCTCAATAAAGCACACTTCACATCTCACTCTCAATATCACTCCACATCTCACTTTTGATCCCACTCTTAATCAAAATCTGAAGATCACTTTGAATATCACTCTACATCTCATCCCACAGCTCAGATAAGCACACTTCACATTTCACTCTGAATCTCACTCCACATCTCACTTTTAATCTCACTCCACATCTCACTCTTAATCTCACCCCACATATTACTATGAATTTTACTCCAAATTCATTCTTAATCCCACTCCAAATCTTCAATCTGAAGATCACTTTGAATCTCACTCAACATTTCACTATGAATTTCACTCCTCAATTCACTCTTAATCCCACTCCAAATCTCAATATGAAGATCACTTTGAATCTTACTTTACATTTCACTATGAATTTCACTTTTCAATTCACTCTTAATCCCACTCCAAATCTCAATATGAAGATCACTTTGAATCTCACTCCATACCTCATCCAACAGCTCAATGAAGCACACTTCACATCTCACTCTGAATCTCACTTTGAATCTCAATCTTAATCCCAATTTTATTCTCAATCTGAAGATCATTTTAATTGTCACTCCACATCTCATCCCACAGTTCAGTGAAGCAAACTTTACATCTCACCCTGAATCTCACTCCACATCTCACTCTAAATCTCACTCCACATCTCATCCCACAGTTCAGGGAAGCACACTTCACATCTCACTCTAAATCTTACTCCACATTTCATCCCACAATTCAATGAAGCACACTTCACATCTCACTCTAAATCTCACTCCACATTTCATCCCACAATTCAATGAAGCACACTTCAAATCTCACTCCACATCTCACTCTGAATCTCACTCTTAATCTCAACCTGAAGATCACTTTAATTCTCACTCCATATCTCATCCCACAGTTCAATAAATCACACTTCACATCTCACTCTGAATCTCAACCCCACATCTCACTCTAAATCTCACTCCACATTTCATCCCACAGTTCAATGAAGCACACTTCACATCTCACTCTGAATTTCACTCCACATCTATTCTCACAGTTCAATGAAGCACACTTCACATCTCACTCTGAATCTCACTCTTAATACCACTCTTAATGTCAATCAAAAGATCAATTTTAATTTCACTCCACATCTCATCCCACAGCTCAATAAAGCACACTTCACATCTCACTCTCAATATCACTCCACATCTCACTTTTGATCCCACTCTTAATCAAAATCTGAAGATCACTTTGAATATCACTCTACATCTCATCCCACAGCTCAGATAAGCACACTTCACATTTCACTCTGAATCTCACTCCACATCTCACTTTTAATCTCACTCCAAATCCCACTCTTAATCTTAATCTTAATCTGATCTTAATCTTAATCTTAATCTCACTTTACCTCTCACTTTGAATCTCACTCCACATCTCACTATTAATCTCAATCTGAAGATCACTTTGAATCTCACTCTACATCTCATCCCACAGCTCAAATAAACACACTTCACATCTCACTCTGAATCTCACTCCACATCTCACTCTTAATCTCACTCTAAATCCTACTCTTAATCTCAATCTGAAGATCACTTTGAATCTCACTCCACATCTCACCCCACAGTTCAATAAAGCACACTTAACATCTCACTCTTAATCTCACTCCACTTCTTAGATCATGCTTTACATCTCATTCTCAACATCGTTCCACATCTGTTTCATTCACTTTAAATTTCACCCACATCTCACTCCAAATCTCACTCCACATCTTGAATCATGCTTAACATCTCATTCTGGATATCGCTCCACATCTGTTTTTTTTTCTCTTGGCAAGACTGTTTTATGTAAACTGAGTTTTCTCTGTGCCACAGTGTTCACAGGGACCAGAAAGCTAATAACTAGAACCCTCTGAACGTCTCCCTTTCTCAGACTTTCAGCTTTGGGAATAATCTCCTCTAACATACTGCAGTTAAAAGAGGCCGGGGAGTCCCTGCTGTATTTGCAGTTTTTAATACCATTAGATATGCCTTCTCTCTCACTCATGCAATCCTTTTCTTCTTTCATTCTTCCTATTTTATATTCGTCGGTTTATCCTCAAACCATTATATTTTAACTCTATATTCAGATCAGTGTGTTTTGTTTAGTTGGTAAATATCCTTAGATGTATCTTTTATGTTCTCAGTATATAATTTGTCATTTTAAAACTAAACACTGTTATGTTTTAGTTAGTTTGTTGGTGGCGATCATGAACTTTAGTGTGGACGGGAAGAGTTTGAGAGGTTGTTATCAGGATGAGAGGAGTTTGAATTCACTGTCCACATCTATCTTCGTTCCTTCTGTCTAATCCTCTTTTCTCTTTCACTTTTATCTTTTTTCCTTCTTATACTTCTCATGCTTTCTTCCTCTTCAATAGTTTGTCTGAATCTTTTCTAATCCTTTCTTTTCAAAGGATAGATCTCTTCTGTTTTATTGAAAGAGATAAGGTCTGAGTGCTTGCTGGAGTACAACTTCTTTCTCTCAAGAAGGATCTTTCCGATGGGTTTTAGCCATTTTTTATTTGCTGGGACCATTGTGCTATTTATTGAAAATCGTTTATATGTGTGTTGGTTAAAGAAATAGTTCACATAAAAATAAACATTTGTCATCATTTATTCACCCTCACGTTGTTCCAAACCTGTATAAATGTCTTTGTTCTGGTGAACACAAAGGAAGATATGTGGAGCACTGTTTGTAAGCAGACATTTTTTGAGCACCACTGACTTCCATAGTAGGAAAAAAATACTATGAAAGTCAATAGTGCTCCAAAGCTGTTTGGTTACATATATTGCACAAAATATCTTCCTTTGTGTATAGCAGAACAAAGAAGTTTATACCCGGTTTGGAACAGAGAGGGTGAATAAATTTTTCATTTTAATTATTTTTTATACATAACTTAATTTCCCCTTGACACCAAAGAAGTGAACATTATTGTATATTTATGATGTAGAGAATGATCTCTCTTGGTTGACTCTGTGTTTGTGCAGAACACTCCGGTGGGAACGTCAGTGCTTATGGTGAATGCCACAGACCCGGATCAAGGTACGGGCGGCAGCGTGCTCTTCTCCTTTCAGCCGCCCTCTGCGTTCTTCTCCATCGACGGGGCTAGAGGGATCGTCACCGTGACAAAAGGGCTGGACTATGAGACCACAACCGCCTATCAGCTCACGGTTAATGCCACGGTAAGAGAAACACAAGCACACAAGCTGTGAATTTATTGTGGATCTTTTTTGTCTGTTTAGCAGCTACAAAAGATGTGTATCTGTTTTCTCTGTAATAGGATCAGGATAAACGTCGTCCTCTCTCTAGTCTGGCTAATTTGGCGATTACCATCACTGATGTTCAGGACATGGACCCCATCTTCACCAACCTCCCCTACAGCACTAATATAATGGAGAACGCACCACCAGTCAGTAAACACATACACACACACAGTTTTTCCACATTTCTTGTGTTCAGGATTACTTGGGCGGGGCTAAAACGTTGTCTCGATGACACACCGGAGCCACCGAGCATGGCTCCGCCCCTAACACAATCACAAGCATCCATTCAGGTTGTAGCCGTATTTCAAAGTTGAGAACAGAGAATCTTGCATATTTTTCACAGATTTTAAAGTCATTAACTTTTTTTAATAATTCAGATTTGGCTGGGTGTTTTATATCACATTTTTCTGTGGTGTCACAAACTGAGAACACAATTTTATCAATATTAATAAAATATTGTTAACTCATTCCCCGCCAGCCTGATTTTCACAAAATTTCTTCTCTAAATATATAAACATACAATATATTCAAATTGATAGAACAGACCCTTTGCTTTTAAACAAACAAACAAACAAAATGGGAAAAATGTATCAAATTATCTTCATTTGTTCTCTTTTTAAAATCTCTTAAATATGGGTAGGTTTCTTAAAAAAATACCACATTTTGAGCAAAAAGCTGAAATAATTGCATTTTTGTAAATGAATTTAGTTGGAGATCAGATTCAGATCTATAATCAAAACATACAGAGTTTAAAATGTTGTTAAATTATGTTTTGCTTCAGTTTTTCATAAATTGTCCATCTAGTTGATAATAGTGTAATTACAGATTACCGTAAAAACCATAGACTGTAGAAAAAGATGGACGACGCCCGTTCGCTCTCTTCCATTGGTGAAAAGTGAAGCCGCCAGTGTCCCGATACGGCGCTGACGTTTTGTTTCTTGAGTCTGCGCAGTAGCGATTTCGGGACCAGTCCTGCGCAGTAGTGAGCAGAAAGGAAAGCCCCGAAGCAAGGCCCCGCCCTCGCTCTCGCAGAATGCCCATATCACAGCTGTCAATCAAGACGTGACACCACCGTTTTTACAGCATTAAATAACTAACTAAAAACAAACTTATTTTAAAAACAAACTTGAATTTACATCAGCGTGATAAAAACTACAGTAAATGACAGAAACCAGCAGAAAATTATTTCTAGTATGATTTTCAAAACCTAAAAATAAAGATACTATAAAGAGTTATTCACAGCAATGCCATAGACAAACACTTTTTGGGTCCCCCCAAAAAACCTTCAGGTCAGTTTATTTAAAAAGCATTTCTTTCTACTCTTTCGTAGTCTATAAAACCATTTTTTATAAATGTTAAAGCATCTTTATTAAACCATAAAAGCATTGCGTAGCACCTTTATATTGAAGAGTGCTTCGCCTAGATGGCATTTTAGGAACTTAAGACACAACCATGATATTCAGACAAACATTAACTACATGTACAGTTTTAACATTGAAGGGATGAGACAGAAAGAGAGAAAGATTGACTGAAAAATGGAGATGTGTTGAGTAAATAGACTATAATTAAAAGAGAAGCAATCATTACACCTGTGAACTCTCTCTGGATTACTCCTATAATTATGATAGTTTTATACTCTGACCTGTTTAGTATGTAAAGGTCATTTTAACCTAGATTTAAGAATACAATTACCACAGGCCATTTATTCTTTTGTTCGTGTATTCATTGCCGTAGGGCTTTTGCAGATATATTTGTGTTTTTGTTTCATTGCTTGTGTATTTTTCCCCAAAATGTATTTTCCAATACATCTGTCTGCAGAACATAGCCTTAAACTAGTTTTGCAAACGGTTAAGAATTGTTAGCTAAACTTTAATGTACTAACATAAAGTGGATAACTACATTGATGTGACTGTACAGTATGTCAGGGACCAATGATTTTAACAAGATCAATATTTCCTAAAGGAAAAAGTAAAGCTTTTAAGTCAGAGAAAGAATAGTGTTAAATTGATCTTGATCTTTTGAAATAAAACATCTTGAACTTAAAGGGCACATATTATACCCATCTTTACAATATGTAATATAAGTCTCAGGTGTGTCCAGAATGTGTCTGTGAAGTTTCAGCTTAAAATCCCCCACAGATCATTTATTATAGCATGTCCAAAATGCCCCTATTTGAGTTGGAGCAAAAACGCACTGTTTTGTGTGTGTACCTTTAAATGCAAATGAGCTGTAAGTCTTCACTCCCTTACCAAAAGAGATGCTTTGTTTAAAATAGATTTGATTTTGCAAAGAAGCACAGAAAAAATAGCAGACAACGTCCAATTCACATAGGCAGAAACTATGGTAACACCAGGCTGTCAGTCAGCGGCCATGGGCGTGGCTTTAGCAGTGTGACATCACATTGCTAAGAGAATCAAAACAGCATGTCTAGTGAGACTGCTTTGGTTTAATGAGGATTAAAAAAGAAGGTGTGAATAGATTTATTTCATTGTAGGGTGGCTGAGTTCACACACTGCCAACAAACAATTATGGCCGAACACCTTGTAAAAGTGGATTTTGTATAATGGGTGCCCTAAAGGACTTCATATTATTTAAAACAAAGCAAATATTTACAGAAAACATAACGTTTTGCTGTGTTATTTTCAACCCAGCATTGGTTCAAAAAGCAATTGGATGTAATTTAACCTATGCTGGGTTGTTTAAACCTATTGTTGAGTCAAATATTAAAATGTATTGGGTTAATTTAACCTAACAGCTGGGCTTATCCCTTTTTGACCCAACACTGGGTTAAAAAAGTGTATTGATATACACCGCCACTGTCATATAAAATCACCTATATCTTGTTATAACTGCATGGCTTCAGGTGTGTTTAGAGAACTATCTGTTTTTGTGTAAACGTTCTCTTTTTTCTTTCTTTTTATTCCTCCTGTCTTTCTTTCATCCGTTCTGCACGCATGTTACCTTACGAGTATGTCCGAAGTAAAGTCTTGTGACACAGATATATCAACCATCTCTAAGAAGGTCAGGAAAAGTGAGAAAGTGATGTCCTGTGAGAAAGTGATGTCCTGACTAGTTGTCGTGTCTAAATCTGACAGCCGGCATCAAGCTCCTGGTGGACACGATTAATTTTGGCATTTCATTTCCTTTATCTTCTCCAGTCCATCCTTGCTTTTAGTTGTGGAGAGACACTCGGAAACAAAAGGCCGTCGCGATGAGAATTAGTCGTTCTAAACACGTGTGCCCTCAATACAGCGTGTTCATATAAAATGATGTTGACAGGTACATTTAGCCACACGCCGAGCGCGTAAACCTTATCTTCTCTCGCACACACACACATGCGCAGACGGAGTGCGTGTCAGCTCAGTCAGCGGGCCGCAGGCGAAGTGACTGAGTGGGTGTGGAGAGTTCTCAAGGCTCCTGACATTTACACGTAAACAGATATCAAACACACGCTGCTGTTGTGGGTCATCTGTCAAAACATATCGTTTAGCACATTTTAGCCTCTCTCTCTCTCTCTCTCTCTCTCTCTCTCTCTCTCTCTCTCTCTCTCTCTCTCTCTCTGTCTTTCTTTCACCTTCAGTATTATTATTCCTATTCATCCTCAGGAAAATGAAGTATGACCGTACTAATTAACTGATGACACGCTTTATAATAAGGTTCCTTAAAGGTTATTTGTTGGGCTGTGTGGTTCTGTAATAATCCAGCGTTGGGTATAAATGGTGCAACCATAGGTGTTGGGTTAAATTAACCCAAAAGTGTTCATATTTGCCCAACAATGGGTTAAAACAACTCAATGCATTCAGTGCATTCAAGATACTGTACACATTTATGGATCAATCCTATGATATTTAAAGGGATAGTTCACTTTAAAATGAAAATTCTGTCATCATTTACTCATCCTCATGTTGTTATAAACCTGTATGAATTTCTTTTGTCTGATGAACACAAAATAAGATATTTTAAGAAATGATGCTAAACCAGTCCTTCCAGAAATTTTATTTTTGTGATTGTTGCGGGGAAAAATACTTGATCTTGCAGCACGTTTCTTAAAAAATGCGATGGAATATGCGGGATATTTATGCAATGAAATTGCGGGAACTTGCAAAAAACTTTTGCAGCTTTTCAATGATGTTAACATCACATAATCACATCAGTTCATAACGTTCCCATGGCAACAGGGGACATGGCTGCGCTTGTGTGAGGTAAATGCAACATTTTTCAACTTAGCTAAGATATATGTAATTTTTGCTACAAAAATGCAGAGATTATGAAATCATGCAAGCCCCGCATATTTTGCGCACGGAAATCTGCAATTGATGCTGCGAAAGTGCGGCGTATTTATAAAAATGCGTCCCCCGCATAAATATGCGGCCTTTGTCTGATTATGCATTAAATCATGCGATTGCATAATCGTGTTTTTCTGGAGGGACTGGTAAACGCACAGCAGATAGTAACCATTGACTTCCATAGTAGGAATAAAAAAATTAGTTTATTTAATGGGTACCGTCAACTGTGTGCTTAACATCATTTATCAAAATATATTTTATATACTTCCAAAAAATATTTTTTCCTACTATGGAAGCCAATGATCACTATCTGCTGTGTGTTTACCATCTTTTCTCAAAATATCTTCTTTTGTGTTCATCAGAAAAAAAATAATTCGTACAGGTTTAAAACAACATGAGGATGAGTAAATGATGACAGAATTTTCATTTTAAGGTGAACTATCCCTTTAAAGGTGCAGTATGTAATTTTTAGAAGGGTCTCTTGACAGAAATGCAAAAGAATATACAAATCTATATCATTAGTGGTGTATAAAGACCTTTTAATAATGAAGCATTATGTTTTTATTACCTTAGAATGAGACTTTTTTTTATCTACATACACTGATGTTCCCTTACGTGGAAGTCGCCATTTTGTGCCGCCGTGTTTCTACAGAAGCCCTTAACGGACCAAGTTTTTTACTAAGTTGTCTCCAATGATGAGATGTTTTTCGTGACAGCTACCGTAGCTTCTCTATGTGTTTTAAAAGTGAGGGGTGAGCAGTTGGTTGCAATTTGCAACCTCACCACTAGGTGCTGCTAAAATGTACACACTGCACCTTTAATCTGCTAACTCAAAGCTCTACCAATTGAGCTTTAGAAACTTTTGCTTACAAAGATATTATTTTCTCTACATGTAATGCAACTTAAGCAGCAAAGAAGGCCATCAGTGGCCACTATTTGCAAACTACAGATGCTAACCGTCCAAACGTTAAACCTTACAAGAACACACGTCCTGCGCTGCGTTTACCTACAAGTATTCACCTGCCAAATGGGCAAAAGTTTGACAAAGGGTAAAAGGGAGAGCAAGATGATGTTTGGCAGGAGAAGCGGAGATCTTTTGCGCCGTTGTTTGCCGTTTTCTTTTGTCAGGGTGACATTTAAAGGCTTTTTAGGGCCAAACACAATTTGGCTGTCAAGCGCTTGATCTGAGATGGTGGAAGAGAAGAGACAGGAGAGATGGAGGACGGACACGGCATCTGCTGGAAAAATGTTTAGGGATGAGAGAGAGAGAGAGAGAGAGAGATGCCCGTGCATGATTGAACATCCCACTTGCGCGTACGGCGGGAGAATAGCCGGCAAATTACTTCAGCCACACTTCATCCCCGCGTCCAGTCACTCTTAACTTTTGTCGCCCATTTCTCCGTCTCTTCTGTCGTTCTGTGGGTAAACGTGCTGTAATTGATTGTGTGCAGTGATGGTGGAGGAGTGTTGGCAGAAATGAAGCATAAACAGCTCTCAGACACTATTAGCTGGATCAATGGCGAATGCTTACGCTCTTTCTCTCTCTTTAAGTGTCTTCATTCAGGATCAAAGAGTTTTCTAAGTCTCGTTCTAGAATATTTCTCTGTTTGTTGTTTTTTACGTGTAATTTCATTCATTGGTTTTGAAAGTAGCAAACCCACGTTACATCTGCTGGATCTGGATAGAAAACCGTATAGAAAACCGTATAGAAATGTAATGGTGCATCGTTTGATTTTTAATATAAAGTATATGCATTATAATATAAACACTGTAACTATATTGTTAGTGGTGTATAAATACCTTACATAATGAGCTGTATTGTTTTATTACCTTAGAATGAGAAGTTTTTACATGGAAGTCACTGTCATGTTTCTACAGGTGCCCTAAATGGACAAACTGCTCTACAGAACGTGTTTTGTCACTACGTTGACTCAGACGATGACATTTTTGCCCTGTGGTGGCTACCTTAGCTTATTTATGTGTTTGGAAATGGAGGGGTGAGCTGTGCATTAAACCATCAGTTGCAATTCACAATACAACCACTACAAGACACTAAAATCTACACACAACACCTTTAAGTAAACTTTTGTGGTACATATATGCTACTTCTCAGATGAGGGACACTTGACTTGTCTTAATGAAACCCAAAGGATGAATTTAAAAAGTTAACAATGACCCAACTAACCCACAATATACAACACAAACAGCTGACAACTCAGGGCCGGATGCATACCGGAGCCACTGACTTCGGCATGGATCCGGTACGGATCTGGTCCGAAGTCGTTTGCTGTCTGGGAAGTTACATAATTTAATTGTCTAACTGGCAACATAAATGTATCATCCCAAGCGCGAATATATGTTTTTTAAGGCTTGTTAAGGCTGAAAATCAGTATACTACATAAATTTGAATCTTTCGTCATTCACCATTTTAAATTAGTTTGGGGCAAATGAGGACATGCATGGTTAGACTGCATGTACATCCATTAAATCATTTATAACGGAAAGTGAGAAACAAAATAAAAATGACTGATTACTTTCATATGACGTTGTTACAACATTGCTGTTACTAACTGGCAACGTCTGAAAGTAACATTGTGGTGACAAATGCAAAAATTTCACTTTTTTGGTTACTAAAACCAAAACTAGTTGCGTTGCTGAGACGAAAGTTTGGTCATCAGATTACATTGCAGTTGCGTAACAGACACATATTATGGTAAATCAGAATAGTAGATATAATATATATCTTTTTTTTTTTGTTGTTGTTTTGTTGAAATTATACTGAGCCCCTAAGGCGACATTGGAGTAAAAAAAATCAAAAGTTTAGTTTCACGTGCTCACACAAATCCTTCATGTGCAGATTTTTGCTGACTTTCGCTTTCACGAGCGCGCACGATAGTTTCAGGTGAGCACGCAAAGGTTTCACGTGCGTGCGCGATAGCTTCACGTGAGCACGCGAAACTAAAATGTAAAAAAAAATTCTGCACATGAAGGTTTCGCGTAAAAAGTTTATTAAACTAAACTTTATTTAATTTTTGCTCCATGTCCCCTTAGGGGCTCCGTAAAATGATCTTATAATGTTAAGTTGGGTTTTAAAAGAAGTGTCTGCAGTAAGATAGCATGCACACCAAAGCTTTTACGCCGGCGGCCGGCGTATGTTTTCAATTGTTTCCAATGGAAGCACAGCATTTTTAAAAAAGCCAGCAGCTGGTGTTTTTTTCCACGCTGACAGCCAGTGCTCGGCATTTTTCCACACTCAGTGCTAAAGGGGGATGCACACCAAAACTGTTTTGAAAAATGCTGCACTTCCATCAGAAACAATTGAAAACATGCGCCGGCCGCGGGCTTTAAAGCTTTGGTGTGCACGCCCCCTAAGCGCAGAGAGCTGAAAATGTTAAACTCTGGGTGAAAAGCTCAGCTCGTCAATGTCAGTTCTCACACAGCCGTCCAATCACAGTGTAGGAGGGGCGGGACCAATATCACAACAACCAACCGGCGCAACGTTCAACAACTGATAAACAAAGCGCTTAGCTGAAAAAGCTGGCATTCGATGTCCGCCGGGCGTTTTTGTCCAGGTAAAAACGCTTCGGTGTGTACGCCCCCTAAGAATCATTTTTCAAACACTGAATTGTTTCTCAATTATCCAAAGTCATCATTAAAAGTGATGCCTTCTAAAAAATCCTACATGAGAGATCACTGAAAAATCCCACCTGTCTCTGTTATAGCCTGAGACTGTAAACAGCAGCAAAAAAGTTTGTTCATTTGGAAAGATCTGTACTTTGAAGCAAGAAAACGTCTCGGGTTACGAATGTAACCATTGTTCCCCGAGAAGGGAACGAGACGCTGCGTCGCCGAAGCTACGCTATGGGAACGCCCTCTGCGTGATTGCGTCTGAAGCACGTATGTCAAATCAGTCCAATGGTCAAGTGACACGTCATAGGCGGGTGACGTGGGAACCAGGAAGCTATAAAAAGAGCACCCAGCAAGCCAACTTCAGCTAAATTGTGCCGAAGCAAGGCGAGACAGGGATGCAGGGAGTATGGCAGGGAGACGCAGCGTCTCGTTCCCTTCTCGGGGAACAATGGTTACATTCGTAACCCGAGACGTTCCCCTTCGAGGGAACTCGAGCTGCGTCGCCGAAGCTACGCTATGGGAACGATGTACCAAAACACCATACTACCAAATGCCTGTCTGTGTGTAAAAACGCGCACAGCTTAAGACATGAGCACCTGGGCTCCAGGCGTAGCACCAACATCTAACTCGTAAAACCGAACGAATGTGAGCGGAGAGGACCAGCCTGCCGCATCACAGACATCCTGCATTGAAGCCCCTAGCCACAAGGCCTTAGAGGCTGCCATACCCCGGGTAGAATGAGCCCTGACGGCGATAGGTGAAGGCCGTCCAGTGGTCTCATAAGCCAGAGAGATAGTCTCAACTATCCACTTACTGAGTGTCTGCTTGGTCGCCGGCAGGCCTTTCTTGGGCGAGCCAAAGCACACAAACAGTTGCTCAGACCTCCTCCACAAAGAAGATCTGTGAACATAGGCATCCAGTGCTCGCACTGGACACACCAAGTTAAGCTTTTCCTGATTCCTATCCCTAAATGGGGGAGGACAGAGGGCCTGAAGTACGACAGGTCGTGGCACATTAGTCGGTACCTTAGGCACATAGCTGGGCCTTGGGTACAAGAAAGCCTTAACCATCCCCGGTGCGAATTCAAGGCACGTAGGGGAAACCGACAGGGCCTGAAGGTCACCCACTCTCCTCAGAGAAGTGACTGCCAACAGAAGTACTGTCTTAAGTGCCACAAACTTGACTGGAACGGTCTCAATGGGCTCAAACGGAGCCATGGACAGACCTTCCAGCACAACGGCCAGGTCCCAAGCTGGGACCCTGGGTCGGACTACAGGCCTCAGCCTCCGAGTGCCACGAAGGAAGCGAACCACCAGCGGGTCTCTCCCAAGGGATTGCCCGACCAAAGGAACATGGTAAGCCGAGATGGCCGCCACATACACCTTCAGTGTAGAAGGAGATAACCCTGCGGTGAACTTTTCCTGCAGAAACTCCAAGACTGTACCAATTGGGCAGTTCACAGGGTCATGCAGGTGTTTGCTGCACCAGGAAGTAAAGACTCTCCATTTAAAGGCATAAAGCTTCCTCGTGGAGGGAGCTCTGGAGTGAAGAATGGTCTCAGCAGCCTCAGCTGAGAGACCAGATTCTATGAGTCTGGCCCCCTCAGTGGCCAGACCCACAGTTTCCATAACTCTGGGCGGGGGTGAAGAATCGAGCCACCCGCCAGAGAGAGGAGATCCCTCCTGACGGGTATTTCCCAAGGTGAGCCGTCGAGGAGGGACACCAGGTCCGAGAACCATATTCGGTTCGGCCAGAGTGGGGCAACCAACAACAAGCGGACGTTGTTGCGACGAACCCTTTCCAGAACTCCCGGGAGCAGAGCGATCGGGGGAAAAGCGTACAGCCGTAGCCTCGGCCATGGCTGAACCATGGCATCCAGACCCAGCGGTGCTGGATGTGTGAGAGAAAACCATAGCGGACAGTGTGTCGTCTCTCTGGACGCAAACAGATCCACTTCCGCCTGGTAAAATCTCGTCCAGATGGACTCCACCACCTGAGGGTGGAGCCTCCACTCCCCGGGCCTCAGCCCCTGTCTCGACAGGACGTCTGCTCCCTGATTCAGACACCCGGGAATGTACACTGCTCTGAGGGACAGCAACTTCCCCTGTGTCCACAGAAGGATATGCCGCGCCAATTTATACAAAGGGCGTGAACGCAAACCCCCCTGGTGGTTGATGTACGCGACTACCGACGTGTTGTCTGTCCGGACTAACACGTGATGGCCCCGCAGGTGAGGGATGAAACATCTCAGGGCGTAGAACACTGCCATCATCTCTAGGCAATTTATGTGCCAGCTGAGCTGTCTGGCCCCCCATAATCCATGAGCCAGATGGCTCCCCATAGTTGCTCCCCAGCCTGTGAGGGAAGCATCCGTTGTCAGCGTAACTCGACGGAACTGAGCCCCCAACATCAGTCCTTGGGAGAGAAACCATGGTCTCTTCCAAAGATCTAAGGCACGAAGACATCTGCGCGTGACCTTGATCAGACGGAACGGGTTGCCCCTCGGGGAAAACCCTTTGGTTTTGAGCCACCACTGTAGCGGTCTCATGTGAAGCAGCCCAAGGGGTATCACATTGGACGCTGCTGCCATGAGCCCCAACAACCTCTGAAATTGTTTTACAGTGTGTGACTGGCCTAACTTCACTCTGCCTACAGCCAAAAGAATGGATTCCACACGAGCAGGGGACAGATGTGCCTGCATTGTCGTTGAATCCCATATAACGCCAAGAAAAGCTGTCCTCTGTACTGGAGAGAGCATGCTTTTCTTTGCATTTAGCCTTAACCCCAGTTCTCTCATGTGGGTCAGCACAGCATCTCGATGCTGCGCTGCCATACTCTCTGATTGGGCTAAAATTAGCCAATCGTCTATGTAGTTTAAGACACGGATGCCCCGGAGTCGTAATGGAGCCAGCGCTGCATCCATGCACTTTGTAAATGTACGGGGTGACAGAGATAGACCGAAAGGGAGAACCCGATATTGGTAAGCCACGCCCCCGAAGGCGAACCTCAGGAATCTCCTGTGTTGCGGGAGGATAGATATGTGAAAATACGCGTCTTTTAGATCTCTCGTCACAAACCAGTCCTCGGATCTGATTTGTGTGACGATCTGCTTTATAGTTAACATCTTGAACTTTAGTTTTGCAACAGACCGGTTCAGATGACGTAGATCTAAAATCGGACGTAACCCCCCGTCTTTCTTTGGAACTATGAAATAGCGGCTGTAAAACCCTGACTCCCTGTTGTGAGGAGGAACACATTCTATGGCTTCCTTGCACAAGAGAGTTTTTACTTCTTGTTCCATTGTTAGAGTCTGCCCAGCACCCACTATGGTAGATAACACGCCGTTGAATTGGGGTGGCTGGTTGCAAAACTGAATTTTGTAGCCCTTTTCTATTATTTGCAGAACCCACTGAGACACGTTTGGCAGGAGTTTCCACGCTGCCAAATTTTCTATAAGGGGGACCAGCCTCTCGAGACTGGCTTTTTGTGTACTGCTTAAACTTTTCCCGGTGCCCTGAACCAAACTGGCAGGGTTCAACCTGGGTGATATTAATGCCTCCCTCCTCGGAGAGAGGTGTTGCGTGCCCCGCGCACGAGTCACACAAGAATATGAAGCCGCTGTGCCCCGAAACACACACCGCGGCGGGGTTAACACACTGGCATCCCGAGGGCATCGAGGAGAGACGGGCACCGTGTTGTGAGGTGACTGCCGGCTCTCCCCGATTGGGGGCTGCCCTCGGAAATATGACACTACGTCCCTCAGGACTTCTTTTTAGCCGACGCCTTCCTCGCCATAATAACAGCCCTCAGGTCTGTTTTCTGCTTGGATGATGTCTGAGCGCGACCGCCCGAACCCCAGTTTTTTTGAGGGGGACCACGAGTGGCAACACTATGCTTTTGCGATGCTCTATATGATGTCGATGGCTGCTCCCGCCCAGCAGCCCTATAATCAAGAGCACGGCGGGGGAGATAGCGTTCGAACGCCGCCGACTGCTTACGAGCCTCCGCAAATCTCTCGACGACAGTATTAACGGCATCGCCGAAGAGACCGGAGGGCGCAACGGGCGCGTCTAAGAGAAAAGCCCTATCTGAGGTTTTAAGCTCGGACAGATTAAGCCATAAATGGCGTTCCGTGGCTACGAGAGCTCCCATCGATCTACCCACGGCTTTCGCAGTTTCTTTAATCGCCCTGAGTGACACATCAGTGACTCGACGAAGCTCTTTAAATAAATCAGATGTACCCCCCGCCTCGGCATCTAAATCTTTAAGCAGTTCTGCTTGGTACGCCTGTAAGACAGCTAAGGTATGCAGTGAAGCCCCAGCCTGCCCTGCAGACTTATAAGCTTTACCCACTAAAGATGAGGTTAACCTAACCGGTTTCGTGGGAAGCGAAGGCGATTTTAATGATGACGCCGCAGCGGGGGAGAGATAGCTCGCAAAGCGTCTGCTCCACCCGGGGCATCGTTAAATATCCGTGCTCACCCATCCCCACAATGTTGGAATACATGGTGGCGTGAGGGGTATGAACACGGGCTGAATACGGAGCTTTCCATGATCTCGACAGCTCGCTGTGGAGATCAGGAAAGAAAGGCATGTTGCGCCGCGAAGGTTGAGGTTTCTGTTTTAAAAAGCGCTCATCTAACATACTCTGAGGACGCGCGCTCTGAGTCTCCGCCGGCCAGTCTAATTTTAAGCGAGCCACGGCATTAGTAACAACCTCCATCAAATCATCGAACGCGGGGGACGAATGAGAAGGCTCCTCAGCGTCCACCACGTCGACAGACATAATATCGACTTCCTCGGACGACGATAAATGCAAATCTGGGCTCCCACCCTGGGCGGAAGAAACCGCAGCGCGTGCTTCCGAATCCAGAGACGGGGCACTAGATCCCGCGGGTGAAGGCTGAGAAAGGGGGAGACCCGTCTCAAGCTCGTCCGCGAGATCTAGTTGTGATCCCCACGATCGCAGCTTCCGCTCTGCCTCGGCAGCAGCGGGGCCAGAACCGTGGGGAACACGCGGCTCCCCACCCTCCTCGAAGAGTGCGAGCCGCGAGCGCAACGTACGGAGCGGCATCCTATCACAATGTGCACAACCACCCCTCTCAAGAGATGATCGTGCGTGTTGTGCCCCGAGGCACATAACACAGAGATGATGCGAGTCCTCGCTCGTAATGAAACGAGGACACGGGGAAGCACACTCCTTAAAACTTTGTTTGGACTTAGACATGATAATGACACACACTCGCTTGCTGAGGCACAAAGAGCTGAAGTTGGCTTGCTGGGTGCTCTTTTTATAGCTTCCTGGTTCCCACGTCACCCGCCTATGACGTGTCACTTGACCATTGGACTGATTTGACATACGTGCTTCAGACGCAATCACGCAGAGGGCGTTCCCATAGCGTAGCTTCGGCGACGCAGCTCGAGTTCCCTCGAAGGGGAACCATTCATTCAGAAACATTGTCCTATGAATAACTCTGCATCTTCATTTACTGTAGACTGATATTGGGATGGCTGATGTGTAGGGCGATTGAATACAGCAGCAAAATTGCTTTCTGTTCTTTGCAGAACTGTAGAGAAAGAGTTTGTATCAGTTTCGGTTTTAATGGATTCATGGCTAAACATTTTAATTTACATTTATTTACAAAGCAGCTATACATCTTAGCAAAAACTGTAGAGACCATGAATTGTAGAGAGATATAAAAAGCTATATATAAATAAGGAAAAATTTTATAATAAAATGGTAAACATAATTGTCCATAGGATTATAATGGTGCCATTACATCCACAGGAATATTAAAGGGATAGTTTAGCCAAAAATGTAAATTACTTCATGATTTACTCATCCTCAAGCATTTTTTGATGTATATGATTAAATTTTTTCAGACAAACACAATCAGAGTTATATTAGAAAATGTCCTGGCTGGTCCATGGTAGCAAATGGTGCTTTTGATTTGAATTCCAAAAATGTCCATCCATCCATCATCAAAAGTAATTCACATGGCTCCAGAGGCTTAATAAAGGCCTTCTGAAGACAATCGAGGATTAGCAAATGGGACATAGTGGAGACGAGACAAGAAAGACGAGATGTTACATCCTATGTCAAAAAACGCACTCTTTCATGAACATTCATTACCGAAAGCTAGTTGTTTTAGTTCGTACATTTTTAAATATTCATATTTTTCTTAACAAATCACATCGATTGCCCTCAGAAGGCCTTAATCAACCACATGGACCCATTTGAATTACTTCAGTGAAGCATGGAGGACTTTTTTGGGCTTCAAATCAAAAGCACCATTTACTGACGTCTCTCTCGACTTTCAGAAACCGCTACAACCTAAATGGATGCTCGCGACTGAGTGGGCGACCTGCTGATGCTAATGCACTCTAGTTATTATTGTGTTTGGGTAAAATGGTAAAAAAAATCCACATTTCAATGCTACATAGTTCAGTGTTTGTTATCTGGTTCAGCAGTACATTTCTAACATTTATAATGTGTTTAGAAACAATTCTCCTAAATGACTTCATGCAGACTTTAAAGGCGGGGTGCATGATCTTTGAAAGCCAATGTTGACATTTGAAGTCACCTAAACAAACACGCCCCAACCCCAATAGAATCTGGACCTTCTGATGATAGACCCGCCCCACACATACGCAACCCAGGCAACGATGTCGCACCTTACTGATGATTGGCTACAAGTGTGTTTGGTACCCGACCCGACTCCCTTTTCCGAAGTGTTTTTCAGAAATCATGCACCCAGCCTTTAACATACGTTTATGTAGTTCTATTCTGTATGTGTCTTAATATATGACATTTATTGTATATTGTAGTAAGTGCAGCAATATTAGGACATTTCATTCAAAAGTAATTACTTGTGGTTTCATGTTTTGAAGAAAGAAGTGCATTGGGTTCACATATGCATGAAAATGTTTATCATGATGTTTGCTTATTCTGTTTCTCTCGTATTGAATGTTTGCTTGCGTGTGTGTGTCTATCTACAGGGTTATGAAGTCCGTAAGCTCAGGGCGATCGATCAGGACTTGGGTCGACCACGTGGAATTGGATACACAATCGTATCAGGTAAGTCATACAGAATCTAGTGCTACAATAATTGTGATTTTGACTGAACACATAACTGCAATTCATTTTTCTTGTTCACATTTAACATGAAACCCAAAACAACTAAAACCCTTCTCAGAGGAAGAAGGGCTGTGCATTTATTAGCACTTTTGTTTTGCATTCAGTGTTTTGTTTACATGCTCCAATTCAGCCTTTCTGAGAAACGCTAGTCTATGCTATACGTCTTAAAGGATAATGTGTATGTTTGTGTGTGTATATATATATATAAAACCTTTTGTCAGTTCAGTCCATACATGAGCTTAGCACAGCAGGACAAACCTTCCCACGACATTGTGTATGTGTTTGGCCTCCTCCGTAGATCACTTTCATTGCTATCAGCATGAGACAGACATAGAGAGAAAGGAGGAATAAAGCGGAGAAAGAAAGAGTTAGACACCATGAGTATTACGCCATGTGTTTTCTCTGATATATTTAAAATGTAAGATGGTCATTCGAGGGGCTTCTGTGGCTGTAAGGTTCTCTATGTCTGTTGAATGGGGTTTTTGTGTGCTGTAGTGGTATATAAATGCAGCGCCTCCCCCCCAAAAAAAAATCTTGATGTCTTATTCTGCGTTTAGACCAGCCATGGTAGAGGTGTCAGGGCCAAGTGATTTCAATGTTAAGTCAATGTAAAGACGCACATCTTGAGGTCTCGATTGAGGCATTTTGCGCGGTGCTGTAGATGCGATTCTGCCTCATCCGCAAATGGCACAAATTGACCGTTGCCGCAGGAAACACGCAAGTTGAAAAAATTGAACTTTGGCGGAAAACCACACCGTGTTATCCAATCAGTACCTTGCTCTACTAGTGTCATGATTACAGGAAGTGAGCGGATTTGCAGAAGCCCCTCCCATGACGCGAATTTCCCGGTGAATGTCTCGATGACTAGAATTTCATGCGCGGCTTTCATGCGTGATTGAAACGAGTAAACTCAAAATGTTCAAGCGGCAAACTAGATGCGGTAGACGTGAATTTGACACCTCAAACGAGGCGAGGCGTCAAGTGCGAGTGATTTCAATGTTAAGTCAATGTAAAGACACGTCTTAAAGAGGCATTTAGCATGGCGCGGTAGACGCCATTCCACCTCATTCGCGCGAACTAGACGCGAATTGAGCATTGCTTCTGGAAACGCGCAAGTTGAAAATTTTGAACTTTGACAGAAAACCGTGCCGCATTAACCAATCAGGACCTTACTTTAGTAGTAACGTGATTACAGGAAGTGTAAGAAGCCCCTCCCATGACGTGAATTTCTGCGTGAATGTCTTGATGACTAGAATTTCATGGCAGGTCTCACGTGCGAATAAAGCGAGTAAACTCAACGGGGTGGTTTCCCGGACAGAGATTAGTTTAAGCCAGGACTAGGTCTTAGTTTAATAAGAAAATAACATCTAGTTTTAACAAACATGTCTCACTAAAAACATTACTTGCATGCATTTTGAGGCAAAACAAAGGGGACTGATGTATTTTAAGATATGTCAGTGCAAGTTGTTTTTAGTTTGGACAGCTCTTGCAATTATTTTAGTCTAGGACTAGTCTAATCCCTGTCCGGGAAACCGCCCCTCAAAAGCGGCTGGTGTGAACCCACGTTTATGCTGTGTTCAGACCAGCCACGGTAGAGGTGTCAAGCGCGAGTGATTTCAATGTTAAGTCAATGTGAAGACGCGTTGACACGCATCTGGAGGTCTCGCGGCGCGAATGAGGCGCTTAGCGCGGCGTGGTAGACACTATTCAACCACATTTGCGCATCTAGTTGGCGCGAATGGCGCAAATTGAGCTTTGCTGAGGGAAACACGCGAGTTGAAAAATGTGAAGCCTCTCCCATGACACGAATTTCCGCATGAATGTTTTGATGACTAGAATTTTATGTGCGGCTTTCACGCGCGAATGAAGCGAGTAAACTCAAAATGTAAACGCAAATTTGACGCCTCAAATGCGGCTGGTGTGAACCCATGGTTAGACATAAGTAAAATGCGTTATACAGAATATCAAAATCAGTAGCAGTTGTTTCAAAAATGATGTTAAAAGCAAGCTAAATTACAATAATGTAATGAAGTGAAACAAACTTTCTGGTTCATATTTAATGTGACAAACTTAGTTGAACTTAGTTAAGTAATTGCTAAAAGTGTTTGTTAATTCTATAACTTCAAAAACTTTCGCTTTTTGTAATGCATGCAATTTAAACCTTTTAAAGTATAACTTAAGTGTCCATAAATGTTAGTTTGGGTAATGTTGGGTACCTGGTTAATCTTCTAGCTCCGTCCCACAGGCCTCTTAAAATCTTTTTGAGCAGAGAGGCGTAATTACATTATTTTTGAGATGCAATACAGGGGCAATGCAGCTCCCCAAATATCCCACACAAAGTATTATTCAGATGGACATTTAGGAGAAATCTGATAGGTTTGAAGTTAAATCGTGGAACATTAATGCAAAGGTTTCGTATGGTGAGAGGATTGTGTAAATTTCCCCCAAGCGTTTCTAGTCTAATGGTCTAATCAATAGGACAGAGATCCCTGATGTGGGTTAAACATTCCCGCAGGCTAGCCGAGCTCTGCTATTTTAACCTGATTCCATTCTCAGTAATCATGAGAGCTATCGCACGGGCCCTGACCCTAGATCAGCCGAATATCCCTGGTTATCATTCATAATGGTAATTGCTTTATTAGAATTCATATTGCTTGCGCTCTCATAGTCGTTGTGTGTGAATCCAAAGGGAAAAATCAAAGAAGCAAGGGAAGAAGAAGATGTCGCTCTTTAGCATATTTCATTTTAAAATGAGAAGTTAGGTTAGGACGTTACACATGACTGCAACACATGGCAATCTCATTTTGTGTCTCCTAAAGTCAGTATTGTACAATGCAGAACTTAGTTTTGATTAGAGATTCATGAAATTTGTCTATTGACTATGCAAGCCTGCAGAGTGTATACTGGCATTTAACTTCAAATAGATTTAAAACAGATTTATCAAACGTAAAACGTAAAAGTGCCACAAGCTATTATTTTGAATGTCACACATAAATTGTATCTACCAACTGACAGATGTTATTGAAATAAGTGTCATAGGAAATCTCACATCTGACAGCACTACATTTTATAAACAACAAGAGTCTTTCTTTATTTTAGCCAATCAAAAGCAGTTTCTGTCTCTCCGCCTTTTATGTTTTCCGACTGGTTGTCATGTTTTTGGAGGGCGGGGCTTTTTAAAGAGGGCATGCAGTTTTAATGGTGTGTGCACACCAGAAGCGAATGTAATGATCTGCGCGAGTAGATTACATACAAATAAAAAAACTTGGATTTAGCATATTTTCTCTAAGAAACCGGAAGTAATGAGTTAAGTAAGATTAAAAATGCAAAGACATGAATTTGTGCAATGAAGGTGCAATACTCACCTCAATTGCTTATTCTGCGCAAGTTAACTCTTTTCCTGCCAACATCAACATCTAGCCAGCGCTAGTAACTTTTTTATGATTTTTTTTATGAAGTTTAATGCCTTAAAGAAAATTTTTTACTTTGACTCTTTGGCCGCCGTTGACGAGATATCTCGTCAATCAAGAGAAAACGCTTCCCTGCCAATGACGAGATTTTCCGTCTTTCCGCAATACCGCTATTATCCACCAACTTTTTCGCATCTTTTTAAACCCGGAAGTATTGCCCTATGGCAAGCGGCTGCATGTCCATGTCTGTTTTAAAGATCGTTTTGAATAGGATCTCTATGAAAAGTCCGTCACAAAAATGGAATTATCTCTGCTTTTTGCTCAAAATGTGGTGTTTTTGCAGAAACCTACCCATATTCAAAAGCTGATTACAAAAGAACTACTGAAGGTAGGATGAAACGTTTTTTTTTTTTTTTTGAAAGCAGATGGTCTGTTCTTTCATTTGGTATATTGTATGTTTATATATTTGAAGAAGAACATTTTCTGGAAGACATTAAACTTTTTTGAAAATCATGAAAAACGCTGGCGCTGGCTGGCAACTTTTTTTAAAAACGCTGGCGGTGAAAGAGTTAAAAAACACTGGCGGTGAAAGAGTTAAATATATAAACATATAATATATCAAATGAAAAAAATAAATTCTTTTTAATCGACCCTCAAATATGGGTAGGTTTCTTCAAAAATACCCAATTTTGAGCAAAAAGTTGAGATATTTGCATTTTTGAATTGTGTTAGAGATCTGATTTCGAACGTGGATCAAACCACACATAGAGTTCTTACAGTTTTTGGATCAATGGATACTTTAAGTTGGGTAAGAGCGCCACCTGATGGATAATAGTGGAAATATAGATTGTGTAAAAACTCGTCATTGGCAGGGAAGCGTTATCTCCAATTGATGGTGGGGAAAGAGTTAAAGGGGTCATAGCATGAAAATCTGACTTTTTCCATGTTTAAGTGCTATAATTGGGTCCCCAGTGCTTCTATCCATCTAGAAAACGTAAAAAAGAATAACCCATTAACTTTGTTTTGGTAAACCATTCTGATTTCACCTGTTTTGTGATGTAGGTAGAAAAGCCAATAATACCGCCCCTTTATCTGCACTATCCAACCACGACACTGCTGTTTGGTGCAGAGAGAGAGAGAGAGAGAGAAAATAATTGACAGCACACTGTAAAAATACTTTGCTGCCTTAAATTTTTTTGTTAAATCAACTCAGATTTACAAGTCATGTCAACAAAGATGAGTTGTCTTATAAAATATAGTTGAGAAAAGTCAACTTAATTTTCTAAGTTATAACAACTCACCTGTAGTTATAACAACTGATCTCTAGTCAAGATAAATAACAGTAAGTTGAAATGACTTGTAAATCTGAGTTGATTCAACAAAAAATTTTAAGGCAATTTTAAGTATTTTTTACAGTGCACAATTAAGTTTCAATTTCAACAAACCACCATTATTGTGATCAGTGTTTGCGTTTCATCAACTTATTTGTATTTTAACTTCTCGACGCGCACTAGCTCGCGGACGGAAAGACGTCAGTTTTTTTTATGCTGCTAATAATATATATATAGCCTACTGTGTACAAACAACAATAATAATAACACTACTATACATCGTTTAAAAGGTCTAAGGGTTTAGCATCAGTGTATGGTGTCCGTTTTGAGATTAAATTGCTCTAGTATCATAAATATAGTATTTTATTACAGAAGTCCAGATAACAACATGCATAATATAAACTGACTCCTTACCTTTGTGCTGGTATAAGGAACGCGAATCGAATCCAGTCTGTTTCAGATGTGTGAATAACCCATAAAAACTCTCCAACAAAGTACATCCAATGACCATTTTTGTCCACAAATGCGTATAATCCGTGAAATATGGATATATTTTCCATTGTTTCATCAGATTTCAGATGCACGTCTTGTAATAGATTATAATATACAATCCGAGGACTATTTACATCGTAACACTTGTATATGAGATCACACTCGCGTTCAAAACCAGCGCTCAAACTTGATTGTACAAGTAGGCGGGAGTATAATACATAATATCCAAACAGCGCTGTCTAATATCGTGACGTCATCTGACTCGCGCGTTCCTCCAATGACTTCATGGAAAATATTGATAGACAGAACGTGTAGCCAATTAAAACACGAATTCAACGATCTTTGTGTGAAGCTTTATTTCCTGGTGTGGATATGGCATTTTATACGCTTATATAAGGATAAACAATAAAAAGAACGAACGTGTATGCATGTAAACAAAAGACTTTTATTTTGTGGCTGACTGGCACTTAAAAAAGGCACTAGTCTTACAAAAACTCTTGCAAGAACCTCATTTTTGGGTCTATCAAACGTGAAATATAACTTCTTTAGACTTGTGGCTTTGGCCTCATTGCATTTCTAGGTTTCACACATATATTTATCATTAAGATTTTTAGTGTTAAAAAAGATGTTATGCAAAAAAAAATGTATTACAATGTACTTCAGCCTCTCTAACTTTTTTTTTTTTATCTTAAAATAATTTTGAAACATGGAAAACGAAGCTCAAAGTGTCTTCTATCTAATGATACCACAGTTATGCTTATACTATAAATGGTTTAGTAAAAACAGCCCTTTTAGTGAAAGTAGGTATTTTCATGGTTTCGGGCCAGAATGGGGGTGCTTTTCAAGAGGTTAAAGGACACACCCAAAAACTGCAAATTTTTGCTCACACCTACAAAGTGGCAAAATGCTATAATAATTTATATGTGGGGTATTTTGAGCTTAAACTTCACATATGTTCTCTGAGGATACCAAAGATTTATTTTACAACTTTAAAAAAACTCATAATATGACCCCTTTAAAAAAAAATTTAACTTGAGTGTTAAATTTGCATGACGCGCAAGCCAATCAGTGAAGAGCTTATTGAAATGTCTGGTTGTATCAGAAAATGGAGGAGAGCATTGTTTTCATTAACGCGAGAAATACAAGTAATCTAGAGCGAATAACACGATGCTCACATTCGCTTTTCATGTGCACATACCGTAAGAGATGAGCTGTTTGATTCAGATAACATTCAACAAAACAATTAAAATATAATCTTTATTAACAAAAATTTAAAAAACGTTTTTTGTGTATGAATAATAATCACAATCAAATCTCAAATACATACACACATCGTCGCAGGTGATGTAAAAAATGTACAGGTTCATTCTTCATCAGTCAGTAAATAATGAAATAATAAGTAGTAGAGATAACAGCACATTGCATCAGAAAAGTGTGTATAGTGCATAGAGACAGACTGATGTGCGTGTGATCGTTATTGATGGGTTTTCACACATATTTACTCATGTGTGTGTGCGAATGTCATTGTGGACGTCCTTTGGGGAAGTGTGTGCGTGTTCGCGTGTGTCTTCAGGGTCTCGTCCCATTAGTTGAGTAATTAAGATAAATGAGGTTTTAATTGCAGGGTGATGTGTGTTAATGATCTAGAGACTACAGATTACTGTATCCTCTCTCTCTCTCTATGTCTCTCACTATGTCTCTCTCCCTTCCCCCCAGAGGTCTGATCACAGTGGCATTGATGTTATTATTTACTGTCAAATTACTCCTTTAATGCCAGGCCTGAATCTTTCCATACAGTTATACAACTCATATGCATTCATATTCATTCATTTACAGTCTATCCAATGTATATGTTTTCTTTGGGAAGCAAAACCTATGACTACCTATGACTACCTTTGCTACAACAACAAACCTAAATTTGTCTAAAAAATAGGATTTGACTAAGTGTAACCAAAATGTTAATTATACATAATAAAAATAAATGTTATTTATGGACCCAGAGAGCCAGAAAGCATCCTTATTTTTTAAGCGTGTACAGATGCACTACCCACAAATTACTGTGGGTTTGTGTGTGTGTTAGGATTTAGTATTGATATGTGAGCGACACTTATGCAGGTCTTCAACAAGCCCTCATGCCTGTTAAATCCATTATAAAGTGCCCAGGGAAAACTGTGTCCTAAGTTTTAGCCCAGTAGGGTTCATGAACCGCGGTACTCACAGATCCAGCTCAGCCCCTCCAGCTACGGTGGCTTTAAAGGTCCAAAGTTAAAGCCTCATTAAATCACCCCAGTCTTTTAGAAGTGGATGTGAGCTTTTTTAGATTCAGAGCTCCCGAAAGGAAAAAAGATCTACATAGCCTTGTTATTCCGGACACTGAAGCCAAACGTTACCATGGAAACCTCATGAAAAGTTATCCCAGAGTGATTTATGGGCACCAAGGCTTTATATCCAGGGTCCATTTTTTATGTGGAGTACCGGACCTTTGTAACGCTGAGATGTCAAATTACAAAAATATAGATTGCATGTTTATTCTACCACTTATTCACCTGGTTGAATAAATAACTGAGAAATAAGATCCTCATTCAATGCATTGCATTGAGAGATACATTATTTTGTGCATCATGCACTGGGCAAATTTTTCAAGTATTAGATTCATCCAGATAATTTTCAATGTGTGCAGAATGTTTATATTATGCATTGCTGAAATACAGTTGTAAGAATGTGTAGCCACTGAACGCTTACTACAGTCACTCTCTCACTGTCTAGCAAAGTACTTAAAAAGCCATTACCTGTTCATGCACAATGCTGCTCACAACAGCGTGACCTGTGAAATCCACCTGCAAAGATGTGGTGTGACATGAAGAAATAAAGAGCAGCTTACATCCTTTATTTTGCCATCTCAGTCTGATCTTAATAAGATCTTGTCATCTCTGAGCTTATGGTGGTCATCTACTGAAGTGGAAAGAACTGAGATTCAGAAACATCATTACAATGCAAAGCTGTGTTGACATGCCTTAAAGTGTAGTTATTAATTCAGCCTAAATCACATTTCAGCTGCAAACGTGCTACAGTATATATTTTATTCGTTCGTGTTTACTTTCTCAAAATTACATTGTGAAAATCTCATATTGATTCACATTACAGCAAATATCACTGTTATATTGCTTTACTGAACTGTTTCTCTCTCTCTCTCTTTAAAAAAAAACTTTCTAAAACTTTAACATTGTTTTTCAGCTGCCTTGCCTTTAGTTCCTTTGGGAAATGCAAAACTAGTTTACTTAAAGATTAAAGATATTTCCAACTATTTATTCCCGTAACCCACCACAGTTCTTATGTCCTTAAACACATTCGCAGGGCTGAGACGAAAGGTTGAATAAGTCAGATCATCTGTGGATCTTGTTTAAAGAATGCGCTTGACACTTTGAGCAGAGAGATCAAAGTTTCCAATCTATCTCTCGGGGTTTGATTATTCCCCTTGAGCCTTGAGCTTCAGATCGATAGTCAACCCTGTGACCTGGGTTACAATAAGCTCCAGTTGATAAAGAAATATATGTGTGTGTGTGAGGGTCTTTAATTTCAGATGAGTCCGGTGGTGTGTATGTTGAATTATGTGTGTGTGATGTTTGACGGGTCTTCACACACAGAACACCTTTTATTATTTATTCATACTGACACAATGTACTGACATGACAGCTGGACTTTGCTTTGGCCCCTTTGCAGCTGGAAACCAAATATTAGGTCATACCCGATGATTTTCATGAACTCTGTTTACATTATGGTTTGGGGAAAAATATGCAGTTCTCAACTAATTTAGGTTGGATGACATAATGCAATGATTTTAAAATATATTCAATCATTGGGCCCGAAATAGCCTACTTTCACTTTATAGTATATAAAAATCAGCATGCGAGGTATTAGTAGTAGGGGTGTCCTCGACTAAGGATTTACATATTCGAATCAGAATTGTCAAATCTTTCTATAGTCGACCGATAGTCGAATCATCTATGTGTGTGTGCATGGGTTGGTAGGGGACCATACCAGGTACAAATGAGTAACTTTTATTTTCTTTTATAAGCAGCACACGTAAACAACTTTCCAAAACTGTCTTTCAACTGACGATGCATTTTTATATATATTTTTAAGGTAAAATGTAAGGCAACATAAACATTTGTTTAATTATTTATCATAACATTTTAAAGCCACGATCTACAGAACATCACACAAAGATATAACAATAAAACATTTAAAAAACTAAACCTAAAAAAAATCAAATGTGATCCTGCCTTGGAAACCCTGCTACAATTCAGCGATTTTATTTAATTTGGAGATTTAGCGCTTTAAAGCAGTCATGACCTAATAAACGACAAATGACATATAATTTGTGATTGTTACTGTAAATGATAAAAACTAGGCTTTATATACAAATTCATTAAACTTGAATTTATAACAAGAAAAAGTCTGAAATTAATGATTTTATAGACACTATGCGTTATTATTTTGCACAGAAATACTGCTTGCTTACTTTGACTTTGATCATCTCTGTATTCACTGTAGATACAGAAAGACCGGATGACATTATTTATTTCAGGAATCTCTTTTCTATCATTTGAAAGAGAACACCGAACATAATATTAAATCACAAGAAAGACAGTCTTGTCATGCATTAATATAGGCTCGGTGAAGATATTTTCTGTGTCATCACCGAGATTTAAAGAAACGGCTGACCTGTTTTGTAGTTTAACTTTTGACAAGATAACCACACTGTTTTAAATACATTTTAAAACTTATACCAGTCGAAAAACATCCGTTTTTATACTTAGTTTGATGAACTCCTAAATATGAGACGCAGAGCACCTAGCCCGTTCGGCTAAATTGCATGGCCAGCACGCAATAGCGCAACATTGATACAACGTAAAGCAATCCAAAATTTACAGACTTAAATTAGATCAGAATTTATGCTTATAATAAATATTTTTTTTTATAAAATAAGGTCAGAAGTAACAAGGTGCAGAACAAATATGTGCAATGTGCCTGAAGTGCACGGAAACAAAACACAAGCCAAATCAGATAACCCAGAGTGATTTATAAAAAAAATAAAAAAAATAAATGATTAAAAGAACGAAAGTATAGCCAGAATTGCCAGCTTTGTCTTTTAATGTAGTGGTTATGCAATGGTTTAAAAACATAGAAACCTCTTATGTACGTGTAGCCCGGTCACAGGGGTTGTTGGATTTATTAATGCATTTTAAAAATATTTATTGAAAGCTGCTACTTCACATATTATTTGCATAGCATTATCATAATATGCTGTGTATTAATATATTGTAAGAAAGCTGTTATATGTGAAATCAGATAATGTGCACCCATATACGGCCAAAATGTAATGATCCTCATTTTATAACATATGTGTGACGATTCGACTGTGAGATGGTATTCGAATCAGGCTTCTCCTATCGAATCTTCGACTATTCAGGGTCACCCCTAATTAGTAGTATGTCCAAATTCATAGTATTCGAAAAACAGTAGAGGCAAAAGTATCCAGATGACTGACTTCTTCAGACTAAAAATCATTATGAAATAAAAAATTAAATTCTTATTTTTTATATGTAATATTGTAGTGTGTTTTATAAGTTATTTATCTGTGTACTTTTTTTAAATTCATGTGCCCTTAAAGTCTTTAAACAAAAGCGCTAATCTTCTCCCCTCCTCGAAACGACCTCTCTTTAGTTCCTGTCACGAGGAATGGCCCAAGGGCGGGGGCTATCGGAGTTCCTGCGAGGAAAAAAGATTGCAGCGATTACCCAACTATCTAATCAGTTCTCAATGGACAAAATCAAGTCCGGCCCTACGTTTTTTCTCATTTCAAAAATCGTGTCAATCGGATATACATCATAATAGGGAAAAGTAGAAAATCATACCATAATTACTGTAAGGCATGAATGCACCTTAAAAAAATCTTACAAATTTACGAACTTTTGTGAGAAGTTCTAGTGTGCCTATAAATACAAAAAACTTACGCAATTATTAGTGAATGAGACCCATTGACTTGTATTGAATGTGAATCACAGAGGGGTTTCTGCAAAATTATCATCTATATTGTACTACTGACGAAAAAATGCGGATGGCCTGAGGGTGAGTAAATAAACAGCAAATTTAGATTTTTGGCTGTACCCTTTAAGCATCGTCCTTGTCATGACAGCACATACGCACTTGTCTTATATTCTATCAGATGTGCATGCTTGAACAATCAGCTGAAGAGTCATTGTTTCCTGTGCTTAAAAGACTTTGTGGACACAACTTTTCTGATTTTTTTATGTCTCTCATGTGTGCATTTACATTGGAAGGTGCCTTCAGACGTCTGCCTCACAAATAAGCCTGTATGAGTTTAGAAGAGATAACAAAGAAAACAGTGTGGTTAGATGGAATAATTGTGGAAATGGCAATGGATGTCTACACTAAGAATAATATAAAACCGATTATTTCTGATTAGCTCTTACTGTTCTGTTAAAATCTCATTGTTTCACAGCAGGCTGCTGAGGGTTGTGAATGCATTAAGAATTGCTTTTAAAACACAGTCTGTTTTTCTTCCACAAAATTGCTGAAATAATTGTTAAGTTACAGAATCGTTTCCTAATGATTCTTCCTCACCGACTCTCAGATTCCACAAAGCTTTATTGACTGCTGCCGTGACATTTAATATATTGTCAAGGCATTGAAGACACTCACATGGTACAGGCGGATGAAATCAGTAAAACTTGTTATTGTGAAGAAGTGGATAGGTTATGTTTGACGTTGGTAAACAGCCAATACTCATTTCTATATAAAAGTTTCAATGTTGCTAGTCTTTAAAAAATGTATAGTTGTCTTTTGTATGGTTGCTAAATTGTGATGGCATGACATGACATGCATGAAAGATGAGTGAGCTATAGGTGTTGTTCTCATTTTTGATTGTATGATCATTAGATATTGTTGCTAATCTGAATCTTGCCTTTGTTATCCGAATGCATTGACTGGATTATGTAGTATAATTTATAAAAAAGCCTTTCATGCCGAAAAGAATCCAACGGCTTTTCGGCATACAATGTCAGAAAAAAAATGGCCAACAAAAGTACACCTTTGTAGCTAAAGAGGTAATATTAGTACCTCAGAGGTACACATTGGTACCAAGTGTATCTGTACGGCCTTTTTGAAGGGTACTGCCCCAGTAGGAACCATTTTTATAAAGAGCAAGGAAATACTTTGTTTGCTGTAAATGTTTGTTGATTTATTTGTCTATGCATGTTAATAGTTGTTCAAGGCTGTTTGTTCATTAAAATGCTTGTGATATACTATTTCTTTTTTTTGGTAATTTTAACTGTACTACTTTTTTTATTTTGCATCTGTCTTTATAGCTTGATGATGATCTTATAAATCCTAGACTGCATACTGTAGATTAGAGAATTATTTCAAAACCGAAATGGTTTTCATTTTTTACTTCTACGAGCATCTAATGTTATGACAGTTTTAGTTTTAATGATGATAGTTCTACTCGGTTAAGGGTGAGATTAAATGAGCTATGGTTGTCTTTAATGATGTTTTGTTTAATACACTGTCAGAAAAATGGTTCCAAGCTGTTACAGACAAAGTACTAGTGTTTTAGTCAAGACCACCTAAACCAAGGCCAAGACTGTCCGAGACCGATACAAGACCAAGACTTGTCTTTCTCTGTAGAGTTTTTCATTCGTTTGTCTAAAGGTGAAAGTATTATTCTTTACACTCATTGAATTTGGTTAAATCAAACCTATTGTTTTTATTCCTTTGGATGAGAACCTATAGATTAAATTTTGCATTATGTAGGATTGCTTGCGTGGTTGACCGCTATCATCGTATAACAAAAGAAAACATACAAACGGATGACAGGTGTAAATCAGCATGTGTGGGTGTTTGTGTAATATGTGTGCACATGTTGTGTAATACAGTATGTATGTTGGTAGTGTGTATGTGTGTTGACCTGTTTAAAAGCATAATTGTTATATTGTAAGTATCAGCTCATTTGATTCTGCATTGTTCTCCATGCCTTCATGTGTGCGCATGTATGTGTGGGCCGGATTTATCCGAATGTCACTTGAGACAGAGGTTATGATATCTTTCCTAATGCTCGGAAATTATTCTCATTAAATAGACGCTCTCATAACACAGCGCATTAGCCTGCAGGAATCGCAATCATTTAATCATCTAAACTCGGCACCAATCCCAAACCCTCAAATTATGGCCCACAACACTGCTGCTTTTCTGCTGCTTTCGTATTGTCGTGTTGTGAAAGCGCTGCACGGTGGTTCACGGTGATTAAACTTTGACATATAGTGTAAATGTGTGTGTGCGTGTACGTGAAAGTGGCAGATTTCTGAATCTTAGTATAAAGTCTGGTGTCTTTGGCAACTGCTTATGCCCCAAAAATGCCTATCTAAAGAAGAAGAGCAACATGGAACAAGTACTGTGTTTAGAAATACATTGTTCGTACACGTACTGGATGAAAGGTTTATAAATATATGCGTGCTTGTGTGTATCTGTATTGTGAAGAAGTCTCGTCCTCCACAGGTGTGGGTGACAGGTGACGGCGCAGTGGTCCGTATAGTCGACGGCTGTCGCTGTATATTGGCAGTTTGGTCAAGCCACTGAAGCACACAAAGCAATTTAGAGCCATCATGGCTGCTTTGAGCTCTCATAGATGACCAGTCTCAGAGCAGCTGTCAATCAGAACTGTCTCTTAATCTGATTGGACCATGAGCAGTCAGGGGAAGGGTCACAATAGGAACAAACTGTGCCATGCAGCTGTCCCAAATATTCAGCTTTAGTTTTGTGACTATGGCAGATTATTGCTCTTATATCTCACAAATGAATGAACAGAAACGAAGAAGGTTGTTTGGGCAAGCAGCTAAAAACAACATATAGTTAAAGGAAAACACCACCGTTTTTCAATATTTTACTATGTTCTTACCTCAACTTAGACGAATTAATACATACCCATCTTTTTTCAATGCGTGCACTTAGTCTTTGTACAGCACTTTGTGAATGTCTTAGCATTTAGCCTAGCCCCATTCACTCCTTAGGATCTAAACAGGGATGAATTTAGAAGCCACCAAACACTATTACACTGTAAAACCTAAAAGTTAACTTAACTCAAACCATTTAAGTATACCGGTTGCATTAGTTTTAAAAAAACATACATTTGAGTACTGTGAACTTAAACAAATTGAGTCACATGCATTTATGCACTTATATTTGAGTTCAGACTACTCAAAGTGCATAATTGCACATGACTCAAGTTCACAGTACTTAAATTTATGTGTTTTAAAACTTAAACGGTCTAATGCAACCGGTTTACTTAAATGGTTTTAGTTTGATTGATTGATTGAATTTATTTAATTGTATCGACAACAATGTCTTACACAAAAACACAAAAAGACATCAAATACAATTGAGGATAAAAACACAATAAAGTCCAAGACTTATTTCCATTGTGGTCCTCAGTTAAGTTAACTGTTAGGTTTTGCAGTGTACATGAGTAGTTACACGAGTAAGAATGGTTTTTTTGGGAGTAACTTAATGTTGTAATGCATTACTTTTAAAAGTAACTTTCCCCAATACTGCAAACGACGGCCAATAAACCGGAAGTCATTAATTTCCTATGGAGAGTCGCAAAGGGGCTGCATAAGGTGCCAATCATGTGCGGATGCGTAATTTTCGGATCCGTTTTGAGCGTTGGATCCGTTAAAAAAATTTGAGCTTGTGCGACCACACCGCTTGCGATATGCTGACCGGAAGTGATCTATTTCAGTGTATTCCAATCAAAAACTGTGTGTGAGGTGAAAATAATTAATCATTTTTGTTTAACTTTATCAGTAACATTTGAATCCTTAAAAAAACTATTTATTATTGGCAAGCAATATATTATTAATTTAATATGTATATGTTATTTTAATCTTGTCTCCATATGTTCTCTCCGAAAAAATATTGGCAGTCTTTGTTTATATCAGCCCAGTCTCACGAAATTTCGTTATATAGTCACATGTTTTTTTGATTCTTTTTTCGTGATATTATCACGAATTTCCGCATTTTTTCGTGATCGTATAACGAATTCCTGTTTTCGTGTGATTATCACGTATTGGTTACTGAACTGTTTATGTCCTATTTTCTAACCATTGTCGCTTCGGTTTAGGGTTAGATTTACATAAAATGACGTCCCTACCCAAACCCAACTCTAACCCTAACGCCAGGCGACATATAAAAAAATAAATCAGAAAAAATAGTATAAACCAATATATAAAGTGACATTCTAATGCAAGCACCAAATCTAATCCTAAACCGAAGCGACAATGGTTTAAAAATAGGAAAAAGCAGTTGAGTAACCAATACATGATAATCACACGAAAACAGGAATTCGTTATATGATCAGGGAAAAACGCGAAAAATTCGTGATAATATCTCGAAAAAAGAATCAAAAAAATACGTGACTATATCACGAAACTTTATGAGACTGGGTAGTTTATATATGCATAGCTGTTTATTCATTTGCATTCATTTATTTATTCAACTATGGTAAATATTGGAATGAAAGCTCTTGCACTGGAATGAGCTTCTCTCCCATATACGATTAAACTAAAACTTCATTACGACTGCCACTAGGGGGCGACGTCCGACAACCGTGTCTGTATGTCGTGTGCAGTTGAAAGGCGGCTTCAAATGATTTACAAATTCCAATAATACAAACATTCAGTTCATCTGCATGTGTAATAAATGCACCTCACCTTTGTAACATACGATACTTGAGAGAGTGTGTTTATGTTTGTGTGTGTTTGTGTAGCCCCGTCATTCCTGCACAACCACAAACGCACACAGTCACATCTGCCAGGACTCAATTTGTCTCCTCAGCAGCTCTCCACCTATTGGCCTCAATCCTCCATAATTACCCAAAGGGTTGCGCTCCCTCCCTCACCTTCAGTGGCCTCACAGCCACCCCATTCTCCGGCCAACAATGGACTGGCATTGGCCCAGTATGCAGTGACTACTGACAGGTCTGGCTTGAGGTTAATCTCTTGTGCCCCAGAGTCTGTCAACATGCCCACACGCTGCCCTCTTTTATTACACAAGCGCGCTAAGCGCCGACACTATTACAGTAGATATACAGCAAGAGACCTTTATGAAGCTGTAAGTGTGTGTGTGCACATGGGAACTAAGACATTGGCGTAGAAAAGATCCAAGAGGAAACAATTGGTTATTTGTCAGGCATTTGAGCTGTTTCAATGTGATGATACATAACAATGCTTCCCAAGCTGTGTGCTTTAGCAGTATTGCAGGGATGATGCGGCTTAGGTTAAATTAAAATGTTATAAAATTCAATGAAGAACATTGGCATACTTATCCAGTTCTTTAATGTCTTATTTAGACTGAAAAACAAAGGGTGGAGAATATAAATCAAAAGACATCTTGACAAGGATATTAAGGGTTGCAAACATGAAACCTAATATTGTAATTAGGGATTTTAAAGTCCCAATGTTTGTTTGAAATTTACCCTCAGCACCATTCCTTGCCTGCTCGTTGACAGCCTAATGAAATAATTCACTAATTCACTGCTTGTCCACTAATTTGGTGCCTGACTGAATTGATAGATGCGACAAAGCGTGCTATCTGCCGCGCAGGTTTCCTAACCCGTATCCGTGAGCTAATTTGTGTCGCTCTGTTAGTACGGCTAAGATCAAGGCTGGTGCTCGGCTCTTGTAGTAAATCAGTCTGAAACCGGGAGATAGCAGACGGCACTCGAACAGAAGCTGAGGGCAGTGAAGTATCGTTCTCCTTCTTTAGCATTTAGTGCTTCAGCTGAGCTCAGACATACAGATGATGGACTGTGACTTTAATTGATTTTACAGCTCATTCACATACAGAAGGTAAACAAGTGCTGTCTGGAAGGGAGCGTGTGAACATAAGCGGGGTTTAGTGTTTAGATGAGGAATATTTCAGGAAAGCCCTTTTAACTACGCAAGTCATGTATTACATGGAAATGTCGAACATCAGAAAAGTAAAATAATATACATTGCTCGTTGACTTTAAATGTATAAATTTAATAGATAAAATCTTATTGGTTTGAGGGAGAGTAAGATGTGTCCAGACATAAATGAGGATCTTCCTCACGTGTGTGTATAAAGTTTATCATCCAAACATGCGGTAAAGTCTTTAAATCTGATAAAACTTTACGCTTTGTTTGTCATTGTTTGAACTGCTCGTCTGTTCATTACCAAGTGAATAACGGGTACCGCCTGTGGGCGTGACCGCATTAGAGATAATGAAGTCAGCCAGGAAAAGCAGTACTCTCTTTACTTTAATACAGATTATATAAAGAGGCAATATTTGTTTTTGGTTATAATTAGCTTGTTTAAAAGTAGACATTTCAGGCTTTCTTTGGATATGTGTATCATGTTTGCGTGACGAGTATTCGCGGAGTTTCAATTGATTTTTGTAATGTGTTTTGAGAGACAGCTGGTGGAGACAGAAATGTCTGAATGCACACCATTTCTTTATTTGACAAAAACAAAGGTTTGATGTTATTGTGAATGTACACAAATTAAAGAAGACCCTCCACAGTTTCAAATAATGTCAAACACGTAAGTGTATGATTATTAATGAAGGAGTATTTTAAATAGATTTTGCTATGATAAGGAGAAAAGATGTCAAAACTCGGGCTGCGTTTTTGGACCCCAGGGAGTTAAAATATAAGGGGGTAAATACAACTTTATCTAAGTTCTTGTTTCTGAACTATAAACATTCTCATATTACTGTACATAAAGAGCTCTTAAATGTCTTTTGTTTATAACTGTTTAACTTTTATAAATTGTTACATTTCAGCCCCGTCTCACGAAATTTTGTTATATAGTCACGTATTTTTTATTCTTTTTTCGTGATATTATCACAAATTTTCGCGTTTTTTCGTGATCGTATAACAAATTCCTGTATTGGTTAGTCAACTGTTTTGTCCTATTTTCTTACCATTGTCGTTTCGGTTTAGGGTTAGATTTACATGAAATGACATCCTTACCCAAACCCAACTCTAACCCTAACGTCACGGGGGCATATACAAAAATAAATCAGAATTTTCTTTATAAACCAATCCATAAAGTGACATTCTAATGCAAGCACCAAATCTAACACTAAACCGAAGCCACAATGGTTTGAAAATAGGAAAAAGCAGTTGGATAACCAATACGATAATCACACGAAAACAGGAATTTGTTATACGATCACAAAAAAACGTGAAAATTTGTGATAATATCATGAAAAAAGAATCTAAAAATGACGTGACTATAACGAAACCTTGTGAGACTGGGTAGTCTTTCAAGTATTCACAACATAGTCAGTCTTCTCCTAATGACTAAAATTGCACTTCATTATTTTTTTATATTCTTAAAGATATATAGGCTAAACTGCCTTTCCATTGTACTCTACATTCAGACACAACTGCCGGAGTTTGCCCCCTAGTGGCAGTCGTAATAAAATTTCAGTTTAATCGTAAATCCGTGTCAACATGGGAAAGAACAACTTACAATAGTGTTTAATTCAATTTCATGGTTCGGATAAATTGAATGTTTTAATAGATTTTATATCCATTCCATTACAGTGTGAACTGAGAAGTATCCCCAGCATCAGATGTGTATTTAAACAGTATAGGGCAGTGTTTGGTGTGGCTGCTATGGCTGAACTCTCTTAGCTGATGGCTTTCAGTGGGATTAAAGAGGCTGAGATATCTCATCTCACACAAACTCTTCTCTTTATTCTCTCCATCAACTTCAGTCGAGCTTGATTTCTCGAACAGAGAGGATTCTCTCCGCTGTCACCTTTGTGTGTTGATGAGATGTCAGTGTCTGTGGGGAAGAGTTTTGTTCTGTCAGCCAGAACGCATCATCATTCGGCTCTTCTGAAGAGACTGTTTATCTGACACTAATGTAAATAACAGCTCTCGGTTTAACCTTTCTTTATACACTTGAACTGCAGTAGCCCTTATAGTTAAAAGAATAGTTGACCCATCTAAAGCTAGTTATTTACTAAAATTTGTGTTTTTCTATTTAACACCTAAATTCGTGAATGTTTCGCCATATATTAATACATACTGTATAAAGCGAAAGTTGGATTAACTTAAAATATTACTAATTAAAGGGTTGTTACAAAGCCGTATACATTTCTTTGTTCTGATGAACACGAAGGAAGATATTTTGAGGAATGTTTGTAACCAAACCATTCATCGACCCCATTGACTTTCATAGTAGGAAAAATAAATACTATGGAAGTAAATGGGGTCCACAAATATAAGAGTGAGTGAATTATGACAGAATTTTCATTTTTGGGTGAACTATCCCTTTAATTTAAAAAAAGTTTTTTCTTAAGGTGAGAAAAATTAAGTTGACAAAACTTTAAGTGTTTTCAATTAAAGTATTTTTTAAGTTGATCCAACTTTCACTTTTTACATTGTATTGAGGTCTTTAGCAACCCAGAATGCATAACACAGATGGATCTCTAAACCGCACCATTACTATAAAACTGTCTAAATATTTTATTAACAATTACAAAATGATAAAGCTTATTCATTATATTTTGGTCTTTTTAGTCATATAGATGCAAAAATATGCCACATAAAAATTGCACACTGATTTTTTAGGCAATAAAATAGTCAAAACAATGTAACGTTTTTAGTTAAATAATTTCAGTCACCAGAATAAAAAAAGTTTTATAATTAACATAATTGTGCTGCACTGTTACAAATTTCTGTAGTACTGACAGTATTACTGGCAGATGTTTGCCATTAACTTATTGTTGATTTAAATCTATGTTATTTACTGGCAACTGCTTGTTCATAGTTAAATAAACATTAACAAGTCTTTATCTTTACAGAATAAAACTATAAAATAACAGCCTTTTGCAAAGCATTCTGGGAAACAAAATCTGAAGGAAAAAAACAGAAAAAGGTGGATGATGATTTCTGGTTCCCAGAATGCTTAGCATGAGGCTGTTATTTTATAGTTTTATTCTGTAAAGACAAAGAGTTGTTTTTACAGTGTGTATATATTATATTTTAAATATGTTATATATTTTAATAGCTTAAAACTAAATAATTTTGGTCACTAGCACCCCTATAAACTTTAAAAAATGAAAAGAAACAGTCAGTTGTTTTATAATTATTTTACATGTTCATTTTTGACGCTACTTACAATTTTACATGTTTATTTTCACATTGTTACATAAAAAATAAGAACCTAATCCATTGCGTTGTAATTGAACCAATTTAGCCGGGTTGTTTTAACCCAAAGAGCTGCATTGTTTTAACACATTGTTGGGTCAAATATAAACATCTTATGCTTTGAATTAATCCAGTTACTGAGTTTGTCTGTTTTTGACCCAAAGCTGGGTTAAAGAGAACCCCACTCAAAATTCTGCTGGGTAATTTTTAACCCAATGAAAAATATTGGATAGTAGACATGTAAGGTTGCTGTTAAAGCAACACTACAGTATGTAGTTTTTATGTAAAAATGACTTACAGCTCCCCCATGTGGTTGAAAAGCGCAACAGTGCCTGGTATCAGACACTCTTCTGCAGGCAGGGGGAGGGGTGGGGCTGTGTTTCCTACCCTCCACCGCCACTTTCAGAGTGTGCTTGTAGCAGCTAGGAGGCTGCTCAGGTTGCAGCAACAGTACAATTTGTCCAGTAAAAAGTTGTTCTATCACTGAAATAATTTTAGAGACATTATTTAAGGGTAAAAAACTACATAGTGTTGCTTTAACTCAACCATGAGTTGAAAAAAATCAGCATCGGTTTATTTAATAACCCAACGGGGCAGTTTCCCGAACAGGAATTAGACTAATCCTAGACTAAAATAAATGTAAGAGCTGTCCAAACTGAAAACAATTTGCACTGACATATCTTTTAATACATCAGTGCCCTTTGTTTTGCTTTAAAATTCACACAAGTTATGTTTTTAGTAAGACATGTTTGTTAAAACTAGTTATATTACCCAATTAAACTAAGGCCTAGTTCTGGCTTAAGCTAATCCCTGTCCAGGAAACCACCCCTACATGTGTTTTGTCCAATATTTACCCAGCATTGGGTTAAAAATATCCCAGCAGATTAAGATTGACAGCATTTTAAAGTGTAAAGATGGTTAAGAATCTTCGTCACTTACTCTAAAAAAAAGTTTGGGTTAGTTTAACCCATAGTTGGGTAAATATTGCACAGACAACTGTTGGGTTATAGAAGGTTTCATCGGACGCACGTGCCCTGACGCGATACACGTCTGGATCCGAACTTTACTTCCGGTTTTGGGTTTTTAATGGTCTGACTAGTTGCTAAACTGATCTCTTGAACAAATGCCTCATCGAAAAAAACAAATGTTTTGGTGTCCTAGGTAATATATGTGTTGTTATTTGCTTGTTATATAAATAAACTACGTTTAAAGAACTTTTTTGTTATTTATTCTTAGCGGAGTTTACCGGAAGTTACGTGCGGACCATGACAGCCGCTTGTTTATGTTGTTACTGCTGAAACCATCTATACCATTGGTTTTCAAACTAGGGGCCGCGAGATGGTGCCAGGGGGTCCCAGTTTTATGACATTTTATGCAATACATTAATTTATCATGAATTCTGTGTAATTAAACCTAAAAAAATAAGGCTACTAACCAAAAGCACTACTTTTTTTATAATTTAATATTTTTTTATTAAAATGTTGAGTTTTAGAACAGTTTTTTGTCACACATTTTCTTTGGGGGGCCGCGAAGAAATGCACCGTACACAAGGGGGGCCACACGCTGAAAAAGTTTGGGAACCACTGATCTATACCATTGGTTATATAGTACTTTGTTTATTTTTTTCTGATCACTACAGTATGAATTGTCTTAAAAAACAAATGTGATGACACTAAGGTGAGTAAATAATGACAAAAATGACATTTTTAGAAAACTTTTGTGTTAATGTAGTCACACAGTCTAACCCTTGTGACAGTTCGACATTTCATTGAGTCATTGGTGAAAATATATTTCCATAAAGTCCATCAATTTTCAACTCATCACTATTCTTTGAACCTGTAAATCTCATAAAACTAAGCCTATAAATATTGCCTCCTCACAGCTCCTTCAGAATGACTCTGCATTTTTCTTTAAGAAATAGATTTGCATTGCCAGATAAGGATTATTATCATTTTCAAATCAACCTGCTGTCAGTGGTCAGACTCCAGTGAACAGGCAAACATGCTAATTTTAATGAATCAATCGGGTCGGCACGACTCGCCGCTGCCCGTTTGATCTCTCGCTGGGCAGTTTGGGAAAGTGAATTAAAAGCGAGCGCTCTAATTGGCTGCCGATGCCCAGAGGAGTCAATATATTCAGGGTTGCAGACACACAAGCGTACGCTCGGTTCAAGCGCTCTCAATCAATCTGGGTATTCCCATTGTTTGATTTCCATTACGCATGTGGTTCAGATTGCTTTTTGAGTGTAGAAATCACGTCTATCTCTGCGGGGCGGCTCTGAGTCGCTCATGCATGCGCAACAAGCTCCGTCTCAATCCAATACAGGCGCTGCCGTGATGTGACTGCGTTCAATTTAGCATAACAATAGCGAACACCCAAGATGAGATGGGCCTGATTGAAGAATGAGAGTTTGAGTGCCTGCCAATGGGGATGAATGAAATGATGGGGATGTGGGAATTTAGAGGTGGATGAATTGAGAGATCAGGAGGAGGGAAAAAGCTTTAGGAATTGTGGTAGGAAAATGAAGAAAGGATGGATGGAGCAGTGATCTTAAGTAGTAAATGATTTTATAAGTCTCTGAATACAAATGAAAGTCAAGAGATGGAGATGTAGATCATTCTGGCCTTGCCGTCCATCTGCTGGACTTCACTTGTGTGCAGTGAATAGACACACAACAGCTGTGAGCAATGGATAGAGAGAGAAATAGATGGGGGGAAAAACAGGACAATTTAGTAAAACATTCAGTGGCTATTCAATAAAATATCATTTAATAGGGTGTCAAGATAGGACTGTAGTCTGCCTGGAGACCTTCCAAAGATGGCCGCCTAGTGGCGAGACTTCCCTATTAGTGACTTTGCTTATAGTTTGAAAAAGGTCTTAATGATTAATTAAGTGTAAAGAGGGGATATAACAATGAAGGACCACATATTAACATTACATTGTACTGAATTTGTTAGGCTACCTAAAACCAGCAGGGTATCTCAAACTACAGTAGCAGGATTAATGGATTAATTAACAGGACCGATATTTGATTAGTTGGAAGCCTGCTGTTTCGTGACATTACAGACGAGGAATTTATTTGACATATGCTGTTTAGAGGAGAATTTTTGTTGACTTATTCGCTGAAGTGTGAACTGAAATTATCTCTGAATTAAGTTTTGAGGTCTCATCACTCTTAATAGTAAAACTGTACATTTACCAGTGTGTCAAATGATGAAAATGAAGTCCGTGTATACCAGGGGTGCATAAACTTTTTCTTACCAAGGGCCAAAAATCAAACCTGACTGAAAGCAGTGGCCGGAATTAAATGTTACGGTGTTATATTAAAGGATTAGTCCATTTTCTTAAAAGAAAAATCCAGATAATTTACTCACCACCATGTAATCCAAAATGTTGATGTCTTTCTTTGTTCAGTCGAGAAGAAATTCTGTTTTTTGAGGAAAACATTGCAGGATTTTTCTCATTTTAATGGACTTTAATAGAGCCCAACATTTAATACTTAACTCAACACTTAACAGTTTTTTTCAACAGAGTTTCAAAGGACTATAAACGATCCCAAATGAGGCATAAGGGTCTTATCTAGCGAAACGATTGTCATTTTTGACAATAAAAATAAAAAATATGCTCTTTTAAAGCACAACTTTTCGTCTAGGTCCGGTCCAGCGTGACCTAACATAAATGCGTAGTGACGTAGGGAGGTCCCGTGTTACATATATAAAATGCACATTTGCGGACATTAATTAGTATCAGTTGACATACAACAACGTAGGAACGGTCCTCGTTCAACACACTTGTAAACACTGGGGCAGAGTTTCGCGTTCGTCCTCTGTGACCTCTTGACATCATGACGTATTGCGTGGGGTCACGCTGGCGCATCACGACCGGATCTAGACGAAAAGTTGTGGTTTAAAAGAGCATTTTTTTTTTCTTGTCAAAAATGACAATCGTTTTGCTAGATAAGACCCTTATTTATCGTTTGGGATCGTTTATAGTCCCTTATATCGTTTATATAGGATTTTTCTTTTAAGAAAATGGACTATTCCTTTAAAGGTCCCGTTCTTTCTGTGATTTTGAGGATTTGATTGTGTTTACAGAGTACAATATAACATTTGTTCATGTTTCACGTGTAAAAAAAAACATGGTATTTTACACACAATTTACTTCTCTGTATAGCGCTGTTTATTTTCTAATATTTAAAAAATAAATAAGCAAACATTAATTAGTTTATGCATAACTAATGCAGTTTTACTTTGAAAGGTAATTGTTGTAAAAAATAATAATTTTGCCAAATTATTTAAAAATTTCCTTTTATTCACTTTAATTTCTTGCATTTAATTTCAATTAACATTTTTATAATGTACAAATTAAACATTGAAAATGTTTAATTAGAAATATGAACATCTGCGTCAATTAGGGCTGTGACAGTGGTGGCACCAATTCACCATGTGCATGCGCGTATGTGCGCGCGCACATTAATGCATATATGTCTTAAATATAATGCATACATATATTTTGAAACATAAAAATGTAAACGAGGATCAAAACTAAGTTTCTTAAGAAACATGTGGGTGCTTGTCACAACGTCAAGTAATGCTTAGGTTACTTAGCAACACCAGATGCTCTGGAGAGCCCAAACGCTTTGAGAGGAGGAAAGTGGCCCGGTCACGTTTTCCGGGTGGTTTTAGATGCGAAATGTAAAGGAAATGTGAAGCAACTGAGCATATGTGCTTGGCCATTTTGGTGGGTGCTCGAGCCGAGCCCCAGACCACCCACGGGATCAGCACCTACCGTAATTCCTCAAATAAAAGCCGTTATTCAAATAAACACCGGGTCTCTGATGTTGGCCCTGTCTGTATTTGATGGTCAAAAATGAGATCAAATCAGCAGTATTTGGTGTCATGATGAAACTATTACTTGTTTTCTTATTCATATTTAGTGTCTTTTGTGTTGTTATTGTTTTGGCGCGAGGTGAAAGTTAATAAAACTATACTTATATAATGTTACTATTGCTTTCCCATTTAATCTTAACGCGATACGAGCACTCGATTATTATCAGACTTTGTTCTTGTTAGTACTATATAAAACTGTTTTTTATAAGTGTCAGAGAGATGTTTTTTGCATGCTGCTTATAAATATATCAGTGGTGATATCTCATAACGTGTTTTAGTCACGTCACGATAAAATAAATGTTCAATGTCCACATTTAAAAGCTGCGGTGCTTACCTGCGGTTCCACTGTGTTTTCGCGTTCTGAGGAGAGACATCGCTCCAGAAAAAAATTGTTTACATTCGTCTTTCCAAGTGTTAATCGTTCACACGATGTGACAAGACATTACTCCTATTAAGTTTATTGTAACATCCAAGAGCGCTGATCTTTGACGGAATAATAACTTCCGATTGGGATAGACTGATTCAAGAGCTAGTGAACTAATGAGACACACGGAGAGTGTTTAAAAACAGCGCGTCTGTGTGTGTGCGCGTGCAGTTTTTCCAGTCAGAGATGAACCTGTATCACTAATACTAAAATGACCAGCAGGTGGCGTAATGATACAAAATGGTGAAGCTGTTACTGTGCCGTTATCAGTAGAATATCGCACGCCTCTTAGCCAATCAGATTCAAGAACCAGAAAGAACTGTTGTATAATATATATATATATATATAAAATACTACATGTATATAGTCTTATCCAAAGTGACAGGCACTGTTGCTAATGCAATGCTCTGCCAACTGAGTTACAGGTTAAATAAATGGTTAAATGATCTTGTCTTTTTCATTCTGTTCATCAGGGAACACCAACAGCATGTTTGCATTGGATTACATCAGTGGATCTCTCACTGTTAGCGGACAACTGGATCGGGAAAACCCGCTTTACTCATCTGGATTCACTATTACAGTAAAGGTGCGACTCAAACCTCTTTCATTTCCCCAAAGTCTGTTTGAGCCTTAATCATTTGTTCGATTCTGAGCTCCTAGTAGGGTTGGGAATCAATCAGTTTCATTTTTGAAAATGACTGAAACCAAATAATTTTAATGGTTGATGGTTTTTTAACATCTACATTTTTCAACCGAATGACATAATGAAATACTCTGACAGCATTTCCAGCATTGCTCATGAATTTTGCCGTATGTATTGTACAACTTTTCACACTGTGTGCTATTTATACGCATTTCGAGGGTTGTGTTTTTCTTAACCATTAAGTTTAGTTGTTGGATGGCGTGTCCCTTCCTTGGCTCTTAAAATATTTATTTATAGTCCCATTGAGATATAAAATCTCCTGGCCAAAATGGCACAAAAAGTTACACAAAAAATGATTATAGACACATCAAACAATCAATGCATACATAGAATCTATACATTTTAAAAATATGCAAGTTCCTTTTAATTTAGTCCATATAAGATTTTTTAGAGTGTATACATTCGATCAGTTTTAGTCTTTTTATCAGTCAATGTGTTTTTTAAGGATTGCACCGCTTTACCAAATGAGCTACAGGAACATTAATGCAAGTCATTACTTTGGGTTGATATTATAACAATGAAGAGTACATTTATGCATTTAGCAGATGCTTTCATTCAGAGCACTGTATACTTAGTTGAAGATAATTACAATATGTTTCTAAAATATGTCATTTTCCAGCCCATTCTCATTAAATGCGTATAAATAGCACGCAGTGTGAAGTCTTGCAAAAAATACCAATTTCGCTTTCATATGATTCGCCAATTCTTCCCGTTCAAATAATACGCTTAACATGTCATTTTTTATGTATTAGTTTCTTTTTTCAGTTTTTTAAACTATTGTTGTTGCTTGGTTTTGGGGTTAGAACAATTTTTTGTTACATAAAATGACATCCTAATCCAATCCCTAATTCTAACCCCAACTCCAAGCGAAAAAATCTGTTGAAAAATAGACAAAAACATGAATAAACCTATATATTAAATTACATCCTGAACAAATCTCAAATGCACATAAAATTAGAATTTTGCCGTATGTATTGTACAACTTTTTACACTGTGTGCTATTTATACGCATTTCGAGGGTTGTGTTTTTCTTAACCATTAAGTTTAGTTGTTGGATGGCGTGTCCCTTCCTTGGCTCTTAAAACATTTATTTATAGTCCCATTGAGATATAAAATCTCCTGGCCAAAATGGCACAAAAAGTTACACATAAAATGATTATAGACACATCAAACAATCAATGCATAAATACAATCTATACATTTTAAAAATATGCAAGTTCCTTTTAATTTAGTCCATATAAGATTTTTAAAAATGTTTATGACAAGAATTCATAAACTTGCACATGTTTAAGATTAAACTCTACAAATGCATTACTAAATTAGTAGTAAAATCTCAGACTTATGTCAAGATGAATCCCATCAGGTTTTCAGTGCCGGAGTTTTGTTTCACCTCTGTGCTGTACTGTACAACATTGGGATTTTTGCCAAATGGGGTATTGATTTTTAGAGTAGATGTTTGCAGAGTTTGACTGTAATTTATCGAGCCATTTATTCACATTGAACACATAAGGATCAGTGTGTGAAGAGATCTCACTGACCCAAGAGCTTTAAATTCATCTTTAAATGCCTATTACATAAACATGCGTAACTAGGGCCGGATTAAAACTAATAAAACGTGATTTGTGCTCATATGCTATTAAGTATTATAAAGACATGAATTATTCAAATGCTTTATCAATGCAGAACATTAACTGAAATTATGCTGGAATTGAATTAATTTATATGCTTTTATTAATAATACACTTCAACATTGAAAATAAAGCTGTGTTTAACACAGGTTCAGTCTAATCATTGGAAGCGTTCAGGGTTACAGCTACAGATGTTTATTTAGTGTTTCATTAGCTAAACAATACATGTGTTATACAGCTACAGTACTCTGTGATGTGTATTGTTGTAAAATAAGATGCAAAAAACGCTTTAATTGGCTCCAAAGTTCCCTAATTTACCTATTTGAATGCAGTGGTTACCAACGAGTGGGTATTGAAGAGAAACGCTTCCCATTTCAGTTGCAGTTGATGTCACAGACAAGCATGCCTTTAAAGAAGTTGCGCCATAGGCGGCCATGTTTGTAACGCCTCACGTGACTCCTCTCTTAGATAATCATTCATCTTTATCGATTGATGATTGGTTCATTTTAACTGAAAGTTGGTCATAATGAGCATTGCATTGTCGCCTATTCATAGTAATAGCAATGTCATATCTCTATTTTATTTCCAATATTTTTAGTATTATGGCCTAAAAAATTTGTAGATAAAAGTTGACAGATGCCATGTTAGATGTGGACATTGAAGTTTTAGCACTTTGAAACTTTGACCCAAACTGCATCAAATTAAACTCTGTATTTACTGGTTTTATTTGTATGTCAATGTTTCCTTTTTTTTTTTTTGCGTTATAATAATATTAGATTTTTTTCTGTAATTACACAATTATGGAATTAAGAAAAACAATGCAGAGTAACTGGATGCACAATTGTCTTACTATAGTATGTTGTGTGTGAGGGTACAAACTCAATCCTGCAAAACCAGGAGTGAACCACTGACTTAACAGTCTGTTAAATATCAAGGGGTCTCATTCATGAAACTCGAGCATAACAAATTTTTGTGTAAATCCTTCGTAAAGTCCTTTTGGCGTACATTTTCGGATTCATGAAAATGTTCGTATTTTCCAAATGTTAGTTGGTACGAAAGAAATCTACACCTGCTCCCAGCCACGCGTAAATGGTGCGTTTAACATCCGAACGTTTTGCTCATCAAGAAGGCTGTATTTTAATTCACCGTAATCATGTACATATTACACAGCATTTTGTCAAAAATATTATACAGTAATTATATACGTTTTTTCTTTTAACTTAAGCTCCAGTAAAAGCATCTGCAAACGGAACACTTTAATCAAATACATTATTGATTTCAATAGGGCTGGGCAAACGAAATTGTTAAGGAAATTGTTTCCTATAAAATGGCCAAAATCAGGCATAACACATTTACGATGGCTAATATATAGATTTGGCAGAGCGCTGCGCAAAAAGCGTATTTTCAGAGACGCGCAGACTTACTTGCCGAGAATGGTTAATGAGTTGTTTCAGGCTACCCAGACCAGTTCTTTTGTGAAAAGTTAAATCTGCTCAAATGTAAACTGCTTGTGTATTTTCTCTAAAATTATATTTTTTTATTTTTGAATAAGATTTTTATGAAGTTAACTAATTCGTTTTTTGCAGTCAAGTTTCAGTTCGATTAACAGATGAAATTTCATTAACAGCATCTGTAATGTGCTGCCAAGCTTCCTTTTTTTTAGGACCTGAGACACCACTATGTATGCTTGAAAATAAAATTTGACTTTTTGAATTAACTTTTGATAATAAAACTTCAATTTCTGCATCTGATAAATTTTTATTTTTCATTTGCTTTTAAGAAGACATGTTGAAATCCTTCGTTTGGTGTCATAATATGATGCCCATATATAGTTGTCAGTCGGATTTAATGGGCAGTATTTATGGTAATTTAGAATAAGCGTGCACGCGCGTCCCATGTACGATTGATAGGAATTCATTAACACATACACACATTTAACTATCAAATCTGACGTTTACGAAGTATTTGTGAATCAGGAGGAGAGTTTTCGGGAAGGTCTGTTTACGTGCAAATCACTCACATATTTACTCATATATTTACGAATGTTTCATGAATGAGACCCATTAAATATTAAAGTTCATGAATGTTATTAGGGTTCCTGCAGCTCAAATAATTGAGCATTGCATTAGCAATGCATAGGCTGTGGGTTCGATACCCAGGGAACATACGTATAACAAAACATAGGCATTAAATGCTCTGTAAGTCACTTTAAATTAAAGCCTCTGCTAAATGCATAAATTTAATATAATACATTTTTTTGTAGGGATGAGTACAGGGGCGAGTAGGGATGATACTTGGTGTGTAGTCTGTAGTCTTTTTGTATTTGCTGTTGTTTTTGTTGTGCGATGGCTGTTCTTCAGCCTGTGGGAATGAGGGACAGGAAGTGTGTGTATCATGTCATCGTTATCCGTGTGCCCCGCTGACAGTTCCAGGGCCAAACGCCGGAGGAGTGCGCGTGTGTTTTTATGTCCCTATAGACCTGAGCGATGGAAAATACTTTATTTCTGCTTCTCCATCTCACTTTAGCAAAGGACTTTACTTCTTTCTTTCTTTCTTTCTTTCTTTCATACACATACTCATTTGTCGCCTCTTGAGGGTAAATAAGGATACAGTGGAAAAAATTTGAACAATAACTTGTAAAATAAAATAAATCAAATTAAAGCCTGAATTATAGTTTGTTGTTTTTACGGGGACGGACGCGCATGGTTAAATGCACAGTTTTGATTGGAACAGTTTTGATACTGTCACATGGATATTTCTTACAGTTAATTTACCCTTCGCTAAGCCCCGCCTTCCTTAGTTACTGTTGCCACGCCTGACAAGCTTTCGGGTCTGGCAAGTCTTTTACAGTATGTGTCAAACATTCCCAAGGACATAATTAGTAATTTTTGGCAAACCGGTGAGATATCAGAGAAAGCATGACAAATGATGGCGGAAAAATTGAAAGAGTGTCAGAAATGGGCTCCGTGGGATGCCAACCATATAATGTTTATGATGCCGACCGTCTAGGGGTACATAATAATCAGATCCAATTTAAGCATTGAATGCATAAAAAAAATAAACATTACGAATGCCACTAGGGGGCGAACTCCGACAGTCGGGTACGAATGTAGTGTACAATGCAAAGGCGGTTTAGCCTATATATCTTTACAATATTAAAAGGGAAAAGTGAAGTGCAATTTTAGTCATTAGGAGAACACTGGCTATATGTTGTGAATACTTGAAATGTAACAATTTATGAACTAATGAACAAAAGAACTTTAAGAGTTCTGCATAACAGTGTTACATGTTTTGATTATTTACTTGCACTTTTTGTGCAATGTTAATAGTTGAACTATTAAAATTTGGTTTGTGCAATGATAAACTGGAATTGTTTTTTTTTTAAAATAAAAGAAAATATGAGTTTTAAAAAGGCAAAATACTGGATAGAAGAAGTGTGCATCTTTTTTGAAAATGCATGTTTTTTTATTTATGACCTGTAACAAAAAGTAACTAAAAAAACAACATAAGTTCTAATTTATATATATTATATATATATAAATAGGCCAAAGTAATAAAAAATATAAAAAGGGTAAAAATAGGGGTTAAAAATTAGCCCACATCATATTTACAATTTTAAAATTTGTCCCTCGAAGAAGAGTAGTTGAAGACCCCTGATGTATGGCATCATGTAGCACAGAGTCTATAGTATTTACATGTAAATGTTTACTGTTATTAGTCTCTCTTTCGCTGAATGTGTGTAATATTATATATATTCCCATCCTGACAGATTCAATAAAACATGTTTTAGATTCTTCTGTTCGGTTTGCCGTTATAAACCACATATATAGTTTCTAAATTGAAATCAATGTTTGCCTCAAAAATTGCATCTCAAAACAAAGCAATAGCAAGAAACCATCCAAACTATTCATAAGTTATAGATTTTCATTATCTGTTTCTCCTTCTCCACTCTCTGCCTTTTCTATTTTACCCCATCTTTTTACTTTTTCTATCTCTCTCTCTCATTGGTGGCAATATTGATTTTGAGTGGAAAGTAATAAAACTAATTTCTCAACTTCACAGAGCTTGGATAAGCCCAAGTACATTTGACTGGAGGTCAGTGCATTCATTTTAGGACGCGATAGGCAACAGGGTGTTAAACGACGCGATTCAATGATTAACCTGACCTGCGGCGTCGGTCCACCTCCATCCCCAATTCATCCTGCATCCCTCCGTCACAAAACACTATTATTCCTTTTCATTTTTCTCTGTTTCCGACTCGCACAAAAAGAGTAAGAGAGAGAGAGAAAGAAAGTGAGAGTGAACAATTGTTTCCCGTCGATAAGACTTGTTCATCCTAAATCTTATTGTCTGGGTCCGCCGTGCTCCGGCGGCCTCTGTGTGCCCCCACTTACTGCAGACCTGTGGGATTTCTCCCAGAATCTTCCCCTTTGATTTAATAAAGAGGCAGCAATGAACAAATGGAAGAGATTGAGGTCTAAACGTTAACGCGACTTACTGTCACTCTTCCTTTATTATCACATCTGTCTTTTCTCTCGTTTCTTGTCTCCTACTTGTGGGAACCAAGAAAACAGGTGCTTTTTCCTAACCGGCTTTAATTCTTTTCATACAAATAGATTTGAATGATTTTCATGAGATTCTGTTAAAAGCCACAGTTATGGACCTTGTCCAAAGTTAACTTGCTATCTGTATTTGTTTATCGGTCTAGGGGGCGTTTCCCAAAACCATCGTTAGCCGACTACTGTCGTAGTTTTGTCATTACTGACAAAGTTTAAAGATTTGGTGTTTCAAGAAACCATCATTCAAACGAATATTCGCTAGCTGCATCCCAAACTTGTGTGGATTGAACGACAGCTCTTCACCTGCGGTTAGAAGCATAGTTCCTTGTTATTATAATAATTATGTAGACTTGCGTTGATCGTGCTTTTGAACAAAATAATGTTCATAAAAGGCCTCTTGTAGCCATTTTGAGGAGTTTTTTTTGTTGCATGTGAAAGTACTCTGTTTCTGGACCTAGATATTGGCATAGTCAAAATACACACGTACTGTATATGTATATATAAATATATATACATTTTATTTTTCTTTCTTCATTGCTTTACTAGTTTTGTCACTAGTGTTTTTCATTTTGCTTGGGAACCACGATTTTTGCATGAAAATAAACACCTGGGGCCTCATTTATAAAACTTTGCATAGATTCCATCCTTAAAGTGTGCGTACGCACATATGGCAGAATTTGCGTACGCACAGAAGTTTTCAGATTTATAAAACCATGCGTACTCCAGAAACTGCGCAAAATTCCATTCATTAATCCCAGTGAGCGGAAGACCGTGCATCCCGCCCCCATCTCCTCCCCAAAATAACCATATATGGAGCGTACAACCCCTAGTTTTGCTGGGCATAATGTGGTCTGCATATCAATTTAATATGGATTGACGTTACAAAACGCAAGGAAAATATTGTTGCTGTCCGATTGAAACCTGCATTTCCAAAAACCGCTACTTACCCATACAGCAAAAAAAAAAAAAAAAAAATATATATATATATATATATATATATCGCATATATGTCGCATTTTAAGAAAAACTTTGTTATAAACCTGTAAACAAAAAGGTTAAAATTAAATAGTTTCAACTTAAAAAATATACTTTATAAAATTAACTTATTTAGCATATATTTAAAATATACTTTTGGCCAGAAAAATACATTTTTTGCCTTATGAGTTTTTATGAAATTATAAAAACACTGTTTAAACAGTGGCATTGTCAAAGTTGATACTGGTTTCACATATGGACAGACAGGTGAGAGCATCCGTACGGTGCGCACTTATTTACGGCAAGTTTATTTTTTATAAATCCCGATATGTGCATGGAAAATTGCGTACGCATATTTCTACAGTATGCCCATTTTGTGCCTACGCAACGTTTATACATCAGGCCCCTGGATTGGATATACTCTTCTTTTGTCGTTGACTTTACACCTTCACCGCCGGTACACCCTAACAGTTAATTTTTGTAATGGACCGTCTCTGTTGTAGCTTGCACAGTTTGTTGCTTTGGATACAATCACCTGCAAAATGCATAAATATAAATGTCTATAATACAGCTGAAGGGCTTTACCAAAGCATGTGTCTTTCATGGAGTTTAGGATGTTTCTTTTCTTGAGTGTTTTTGCAAGCTAAAGGTATTTTCTAACAATTTAATTAGTTTTCAATAAGAGTTTAAACCTACCAGCTCAGTTTAACACATTTTACCATCCATTAAAATCCATTCCTGAAAATTCTTCAGATGTTTGTCCACAATAAGTGCTACAGAAATGCTAAACTCATTGCCTGCTAAATTAAATTGCTTGCAAAACTCGTGTTGAACAAATTAAATATCTCCATTGCTATTCTGTAAATTATACTTCCACTCATTTTAATTCAATTCTCTGTGGACAGAATTGAAAATGAGCCAGTTTTCCAAAAACAAGCTGTGTATCGGCTTCTTACAAAACAGGCTCATTGGAAGTACATACCTCCACATTTCTGTATAACTTGAAATACGTTGCATCTGGTACAATTTTGCTCCATCTTTTGTGTCCACTAGAGGCATTGGAGGCGCTTGTTTTTTCTCTGTTTTGATGTGGGTTTAATAAAGGTTATAGTGCAGACAATTCTGAACTTTATTGGCATGTATTCTTTGATTAATGGTTGTGTGACTGTGGTGGAAAAACATCTGGGGCTCTATCTTGCACCCAGCGCAATTGACTTTGTCCGTGACGCATGTATCATTCGTATTTTGCCCCGGCGCACAGCGGGTTTTTCCCGTCACAGAAGCACGTCGGCAAACTAGGGAATGAACTTGCGCTCCCTGGGTGGTTCAGCGCAAAAAAGAGGCGTGTTCCGGCGCAAACCATCCCTGATGCTATTTTGCAGTTTCAAAAAACAATTGCGCCACTGACCAGAAAAAAAAAAGTTTAAAGTCAGTGGCGCGTTGTTCATTATGCTATTTTAAGGGCGCATGCTTGACCATAATGTATAGGGTGCACAACGCGCATACACTTTGCTTATCTAATCTACACAGATGCAACAGTTATTTTTGCAAATCATAAATTGTTACACTTAAAAATATTAATACACGAGATAAGGGGAATCATAGTGGTGAGCATTGTGGTGATAGTTTTTATTTATTCTCATGCAAATAACGATTAAAATATTTTCATAACTTTGTTGTGTGGCTGTATTACGTTTATTTTATGTAAATAATAATTAAAATGTTTTCATAAGAAACCTTAATGTATATGAACTTGATTTGTAAGAGTACTTTGGGGTTGGACCTTGCTTGCGTTTCTTGGGTCCGATTTCAAAGCCCCCACCCCTTTCAGCGGTGAGGGTGGACGCAGCGATGTCCTCTGCTGGCGTCAAGTCCTGAGGCAGATCCACCTCCCGTTACACGGCGTGCCCGATTTATGCTGGCAAGCGTGGGATTCCCCCGTACAAGGACGTCGGTCTCCTCGGCTGTGAACCGCTCCTGGCGTGCGCCTGGTAAATCCGTCATAATAATAGCAACCCGCCATGGAACTTGCGCCCTTGCGTTTAAAGGGAATGTTGGCTAGCGTTCTGATTGGTTTATTTGACGTTACGCCCAAACCACACCTATGAATAATGAACCTACTTCAGACCAACCCCTTATTGATTTGCGCCCGGTGCAAGAGTTATTTCTCACGCCGGGAAAATAGCAACAGCGCCCAAGATCCGCCCACAAACTCACTTGCGCGTTGCGCTTCGCACTTGCGTTTCAGATCGTTAAAATAGGGCCCCTGGTGTCTTTACTCTCAGGAATGATTGTGTTTGGCCGGGGTATGTCAAGAACTTGGAAACTTTATGGGCAACCTATCAAATTGACAGTAATAAATAATGAACTCTTTCCGCGCCATTGTCAAGTTATTTCGTCAAAAACAATGGCGGGGGAAAAAGTTAAAATACATTTGTATGATTTAGTTGGCTGCTTTTAATTACAATTTTAACCATAAGGAGTGCGTAAGTTTGCTTAGGAAGTGCCACGTGTTTAACGCTATCTCATGGCAATTTGTACATATTTTAAGAGGTGGCTTATTCGTACGACCACATTCATAAATTTTTTATTGTATCCTTGATTTGCTTTTGCCTCTGTGACGTTGGAGTTAGGGGTGGGGTTTAGTTTTTAATGATAATCATACATTTTTGTAAGATTGACTTCGTATGATTTAATATGAATTAGCCAACTTGTAAAATGTACGAATTTTGATGTATCGTACTAGTTGCTTTTGCCCCCATGACGTTGGGGTTATGGGTGTGGTTTCATTTTTTATGATAATCGTATGTTTTTGTATGATTGACTTTTTACTAATTAATACAAATTAGCCAACTCGTAAAATATGTACGAATTCAGTTGTATCGTACTATTTGCTTTTGCCCATATGAAATTGGGGTTAGGGGTGGAATTGTGGTTGTTTTTATGATAATCGTATGTTTTTATACAATTTACTTTGTACGAATTAATACGAATTAGCCAACTCATAAAATCTACGAATTCTGTTGTATCGTACGATTTGCTTTTGCCCTTATGGCATTGGGGTTAGTGGTGGGGTTTTGTTGTTTTTTAATGATAATTGTAAGTTTTTATCCAAATCACTTCGCACAAATTAATAGGTATTAGCCATCTCATAAAATATGTACGAATTCTGTTGTATCGTACAATTTGCTTTTGCCCATATGACGTTGGGGTTAGTGGTGGAATTTTATTAGTTTTTATGATAATCGTATGTTTTTATACAATTTACTTTGTACGAATTAAAACAAATTAGCCAACTCATAAAATGTACGAATTCTGTTGTATCGTACAATTTGCTTTTGCCCTTATGACATTGGGGTTAGTGGTGGGGTTTTGTTGTTTTTTATGATAATTGTAAGTTTTTATCCAATTCACTTCGCACAAATTAATACGTATTAGCCATTTCATAAAATATATACGAATTCTGTTGTATCGTACGATTTGCTTTTGCCCATATGACGTTGGGGTTAGTGGTGGAATTTTATTTGTTTTTATGATAATCGTATGTTTTTATACAATTTACTTCGTACGAATTAAAACAAATTAGCCAAATCATAAAATGTACGAATTCTGTTGTATCGCACAATTTGCTTTTGCCCTTATGACATTGGGGTTAGTGGTGGGGTTTTGTTGTTTTTTATGATAATTGTAAGTTTTTATCCAATTCACTTCGCACAAATTAATACGTATTAGCCATTTCATAAAATATATACGAATTCTGTTGTATCGTACGATTTGCTTTTGCCCATATGACGTTGGGGTTAGGAGTGTTGTTTTTTTATGATAATCGTATGTTTTATACAATTCACTTCTTATGAATTAATACGAATTCTGTTGTATCGTACGATTTGCTTTTGCCCCTATGACGTTGGGGTTAGTGGTGGAATTTTGTTTGTTTTTATGATAATCGTATGTTTTTATACAATTCACTTCGTACAAATTAATACGAATTCTGTTGTATCGTACAATTTGCTTTTGCCCCTATGACGTTGGGGTTAGTGGTGGAATTTTGTTTGTTTTTATGATAATCATATGTTTTTATACAATTCACTTCGTACAAATTAATTCGTATTAGCCAACTCGTAAAATATGTACGAATTCAGTTGTATCGTACGATTTGCTTTTGCCCCTATGACGTTGGGGTTAGGGGTGGAATTTTGTTTGTTTTTATGACAATCGTATGTTTTTATACAATTTACTTTGTACGAATTAGCCAACTCATAAAATGTACGAATTCTGTTGTATCATATGATTTGCTTTTGCCCATATGGCATTGGGGTTAGTGGTGGGGTTTTGTTGTTTTTTATGATAATTGTAAGTTTTTATCCAAATCACTTCGCACAAATTAATACGTATTAGCCATCTCATAAAATATGTACGAATTCTGTTGTATCGTACGATTTGCTTTTGCCCCTATGACGTTGGAGTTAGGGGTGTTTTTTATGATAATCCTATGTTTTATACAATTCACTTCTTATGAATTAATACGAATTCTGTTGTATCGTACGATTTGCTTTTGCCCCTATGACGTTGGGGTTAATGGTGGAATTTTGTTTGTTTTTATGATAATCATATGTTTTTATACAATTCACTTCGTACGAATTAATTCGTATTAGCCAACTCGTAAAATATGTACGAATTCAGTTGTATCGTACGATTTGCTTTTGCCCCTATGACGTTGGGGTTAGGGGTGGAATTTTGTTTGTTTTTATGACAATCGTATGTTTTTATACAATTTACTTTGTACGAATTAGCCAACTCATAAAATGTACGAATTCTGTTGTATCATATGATTTGCTTTTGCCCATATGGCATTGGGGTTAGTGGTGGGGTTTTGTTGTTTTTTATGATAATTGTAAGTTTTTATCCAAATCACTTCGCACAAATTAATACGTATTAGCCATCTCATAAAATATGTACGAATTCTGTTGTATCGTACGATTTGCTTTTGCCCCTATGACGTTGGAGTTAGGGGTGTTTTTTATGATAATCCTATGTTTTATACAATTCACTTCTTATGAATTAATACGAATTCTGTTGTATCGTACGATTTGCTTTTGCCCCTATGACGTTGGGGTTAATGGTGGAATTTTGTTTGTTTTTATGATAATCATATGTTTTTATACAATTCACTTCGTACGAATTAATTCGTATTAGCCAACTCGTAAAATATGTACGAATTCAGTTGTATCGTACGATTTGCTTTTGCCCCTATGACGTTGGGGTTAGGGGTGGAATTTTGTTTGTTTTTATGACAATCGTATGTTTTTATACAATTTACTTTGTACGAATTAGCCAACTCATAAAATGTACGAATTCTGTTGTTTCATACGATTTGCTTTTGCCCTTATGGCATTGGGGTTAGTGGTGGGGTTTTGTTGTTTTTTATGATAATTGTAAGTTTTTATCCAAATCACTTCGCACAAATTAATACGTATTAGCCATCTCATAAAATATGTACGAATTCTGTTGTATCGTACGATTTGCTTTTGCCCCTATGACGTTGGAGTTAGGGGTGTTTTTTATGATAATCGTATGTTTTATACAATTCACTTCTTATGAATTCATACGAATTAGCCAACTTGTAACATATGAACAAATTCTATTGTATTGTACGATTTGCTTTTGCCCATATGACGTTGGGGTTAGGAGTGGGTTTTTTTTATGATAATCGTATGTTTTTGTATGATTCAGTTTGTACAAATACGAATTAGCCAACTCTAAAAATGTGTACGAATTGTATCGTATGATTTGCTTTTGCCCATATGACGTTGGGGTTAGGGTTGGGGTTTCATTTTTTTTTTAATGATAATCCAGCATCCAAACGCCTTTAGTGGACATTCCATTGAAAGATGCAGCGATATGTACTGTACCTGGAGCAAAGTATTGTACGTTATGCAGAAATGTCATAGGTGCATCTTTTGTGAGCCTGGCTTTTTTATAGATTGACACAGTGGGTTAAAAATATGCTGGCATTGTAAACATCGGATTAAATAGCTCTTTCTGTTTCTCTATAGGCTACAGAACTGAATGACGACCGCACGCCCTCATCTGCCACAGTCATGACCACCTTCACCATCCTGCTGATCGATATAAACGATAATCCGCCCAGATTTAACAGCTCGGAATATCGCGTCCTCATCACAGAGCTCGCTCAGGTCGGCTTCGCTCTGCCTCTCTACATACAGGTGGAGGACAAAGATGAGGTGAGAAACTGTACACACTTCAGCCTCTGTTGAAAAAGGTTTTGCAAGAATTGCTTTTCTTTACACATGATTTCATTCTTGACACCTATTGATTATTCAGACAGAGAAGTGTCTGTGTTGCTTTTTTTAATATTCGTCCGAGGAAAAGAAGCTGATTGTAAACGCCGCTGTATGGTCACCGTGAACGTGACATTTTCTGCCGTTAAGATCTTCTGGCCGGGCTCACGCCGTCTTAAGAAATAATGTCCATTGGTCAGGTGTCAAGCTTTCTCACCTGTAAAATCTTGCTTAGCCGCTGTCAGTCAACCCTTTGAAAGTACTCCAGTCAGCAGTGTCCTCTCATAACTCCATGTTAATTTTTTTTTACATCTGTAAGCAGTTTTTGACATTGTCAACTTAAAACATTTGATCGTTACGTTGGGTGAGAGACACATTTTACAGTCAGCACATTTCTAATTCGTACTGTATGTGAATAACAATTTTTCAAGTCAACTGGAATGGCTTCACTTCTCTTGCAGTTTTACTACAGGACTCCATATATATTATATTATATGTACATTTTTTTTAAATTACACAAAAATAAACAATTTATTAAATGTGTGTATTTATTTATACATAATAATTACACACAGTACACACTCACACATATATTATGCAAACACAAACTTTTATTTTGTATGTGATTAATCGCGATTAAACTTTAATATTTTATATATTAATATTATTATATTACAAACATTTAAGCATACGGCTTCTATTTGAAAGATTTTTAGGATTGTAGGAAATGTTAAAGTAATTTAAACTTTGAATGGTTGGGTACGTTTTTAAAAGAATTTGGTAGGAAGAGTCTTGCAAGGGGAGAGGAATATGGATGAAAAAATAAGGAGATTGAGTTTTTTTGCGAGGTGTGAAGGTATGACCACAAGATTTTACCTCAAACACTTTAACTGCCCTGTCACTTTTGATTGGCATATCAAAATTATATTACTCTTCTTTATATCAAAGTACCCTTACTTTACCCTTCAGAGATTAGTGGAGCATCATTATATACTAGGGCTGTCAATAGATTAAAATATTTTATTTAGATTAATCACATGATTGTCATGAGTTAACTTGTGATTAATCGTAAATTAATCTCACATTTGTATCTGTTCTAAATTTACCTTAACTAAACACTTTTCAAGTTTTTAATCCAGAGGTTTCAAACCACCTGGTCGTGAGCCAGTTCCAGGTTGTGGACAAGTTGCCACCGGGTCACAAGAACGTCCTGAGAAAAATGTGTATAATAGCTACGTAATAGCTTAAATATAGCTTGCATGTGCAAGACTAAAGTCAGGATGACGTACGACACGGCTGACGTGTTATATGGTGCGCCCCAGCTGTTTTTTTTGTGTGTTTTTTTTGACAGCCCTATTAAATACTGATCCCCATCCATACTAATAGACAAAATTGGTCTTTGGATTTTTTTTCCGAAACTCATCCAAGACAATACAACTCCAATGCCATAATTTACAGGAAAGCAAACAATTTACATTTTCATTTATATATATTTGAAAAATTGAAATTAAAAGCAAAATGAGACTGCATCTCAGTCTAGATTTATTGTTTCTAATAAGTGTCTCCTAGTACAAAATAAAGGTGCTTCACGATGCCATTCAATAATCTTTTTTTACTCCTGCACATCAAATTGACAAAAATTCAAGACAGATGGGAACCACAACATGGCACCTGTTAGATATTACAAGCATTTTTGCTGCTCTTTTACCACCAGCGCCTTGGAGACAGCGAGCTAACACATCTGAGATAGCAGACCAGTGATCACAATGCGGTTTGACTTTGATCCCAATGCAAGATGAACAAAAGTCTTCCAGAGTTTAATAAGCACTTCAGTCTCGTGTGTTCATGTGTTTGAGGAGGCTTTTGAGGTTAAAGTGATGTGTTTATTCTGCGTTCCTGACGATTGACGGATAAGTGGCTCTATCTCTATATCCTTTATATATATATATATATATACATATATGTATATATATATATATATATATATATATATATATGTATATATATATGTATATGTATATATGTATATGTATATATGTATATATATATATATATATGTATGTATATATATATATATATATATATATATGTATGTATATATGTATATATGTATGTATATATGTATGTATATATATATATATATATATATATATATATATATATATATATATATATATATATATATATATATATATATATATATATATATATATATATATATATATATATATATATATATATATATATATGTATGTATATATGTATATATATGTATATATATATATATGTATATATATATATATATATATATATATATATATGTATATATATATGTATATGTATATATGTATATGTATATATGTATATGTATATGTATATATATATATATATATATATATATATATATATATATATATATATATATATGTATGTATATATATATATATATATGTATGTATATATGTATGTATGTATGTATATATGTATATATATATATATATATATATATATATATATATATATATATATATATATATGTATGTATGTATGTATGTATGTATGTATGTATGTATGTATGTATGTATGTATGTATGTATGTATATATATATATATATATATATATATATATATATATATATATAGCCAATTCTATTATAAGACTAAACACATTTAGGGGTGATTCTCACGAAATCCAGATTTAGAAATTGTCCAGCATCAGAATTTTTAAAAAGCCCTTTAATTTTTTTTTGCACATATAAGATTTAAGGAACAGTATGTAAGAAATGTATATCAATTCATCATAAAATGGCCCTGATATGTCACTAGACATTAAGATATAATTTTCATTTCAAATACTTATTTCACTGACAACAGTGGTCTGGCCAGGATATTGTCATTTAAAAAGTGGAGTTGCAGCCCTCAACTGATGTTAATGTTGTCATGTTGTGTATTGGCCACCAGTTGTGTGATTGCAGTACCAGTTTTGGCCACAATCCTACATACTGTCCCTTTAAGGACTGAACTTATAACCATTATTTTTAGAGGATTTTAAAAATATTTCCAATAGAATTATTTACATTTTTTAGATTATCGGTATCAAAAATTGTCATTACTGCAACATGATATTACATTAAATATATGCATTTACAAACTAATGTTTCATAATGTGAACTACAAAGTTGTCTAGGTACTATAAAAAACAAAATTTCAACTTTTATCTGGAGAGAAAAAATAAGAACTGCTTACCTGGTAGCCATCTTGAGTGTCACAGTCAATTATGTCCCTTCCAACAATTTTTTTTTTTTAATGTTAGTTCCTTGAGGGCTTAAACAATGATTGAAAATTGTTGCGGAGGATGAGAAAATTGGTCTTGGACACATTTATATTCCTTATTATTGTCTCTACATTTACCAATGATCACCAAATACCACATGTTTCTTTACTGTAAATGTTTATAGTATAACATGCACTGAAGCTTTTTATTTTTTAATTATAAATATTTCCATGTCAAAGAACCCAAATCCAGTCATGGACACATTGTGGTAATGAAAAATTGCACCTTAAACGTGGAAAAAACAACAAAATTGGTTTGTATGATGTCATTTGAAATCATGTGCAAAATAGTACATGAAGAGATGTTTGTAACTGTATGCTTCTTATTTTGATAGCATTTACTTTTATTATCAAAATGTTTCATGACACCTCATAAGTCTAACTTTGCAAGAATTTTTAAATAAAATTGAAAAAATTATTAACTCAGTTGAACTTAAAATTGTGCAATTCACAGTGCTGTAAGCCTTAGTTCATTATACTACTACATTTATTGACATAGATGTCAATATATGTGTCCAAACACCACACACTAATAAGACTCACAAATACTCGAATTCCTTACTATGTGTTTTCAAAGTTTTTCTGCATGGTTCATCTTTAAACTTTCCTGCTGATGTGTGTGTGACAGGCGGCTTTTATCTTCTCTGTAGTGGTTCGAGCAAATGGACGGGCAATTACGCTTATAGCCAGTGAGCGCTGACATCCCTGCATATTGGATGGCTCTTTAAATAGCCCCCATCAGCCACAATGGCTCTCTAAGCGCTCCAAACAAAAACAAGACGGGTACTTTAACCGCCGATGTAATTCCTCCATCGATCTAGAGAGCGTCGTTCTTGGTGTCGCTTCGGTTTGCGTTTCGAGGCTTTTAAAAACACAAACGTGACGTTTGCTTATCTCTTGGGTGGCTTGGCAGTAAGTTGTTTGGATTTTGGATAAAGATGTGTGCCGGATAGGTTGTCTATTGTTGTCATCATAGTGAAGATGACAAGCAGATCATCTTGAGCTGGGTGATAATAAAAGTGGTCTGGTTAGTTTTGGTTTACGTTTGGGTTTGAGATGATACTGTTTTAAAATCTATGGTCTGTGACAAGAAAACATTTTCTATTTGAGTCACCAAAATTACTTTTTGAACACTTCCTGTCTGCCATTGTTGGGACAAACAGTCCTCATTTGCGTCTAAATGAATGTTTTGTCTCCTGAACACTCCCCCGTCAACCATTGTTCAGCATAACAGTCCTGATCTAAAGATGTGTGCTGGATATGCATTGGTTGAGCTAATATTGCTAGGTTTTGGTTCGTCTAACAAACAAAGCTTATATTTTTTTGAATACTTGAGCTCTAAATGGTTACTTTGCGAATAAAGCTGGGAATAAAGAAAGTATTTTAACATCAAAAAAATAACACACATTACCTTTAAAGCTATGAAATCACTTACATGCTCATTACAAGATCTCATCCAGTGTGCTTTTAAACTGATGATCATTAAGAGATAATGAAGTATTATGTCAGCAATTGCAGTCTGCGTCTTCTCATTAGCATTAAAGTTAAGATCACTTTAGTTTAGATCAGAATGCTCAGCTCGTGATTCATGATCGTGTCAATCAGCCAGCAGCTACACAAGTCGTACAACAACAAACTTTTATCTATTAAGAAAAATTTTCTTCGTTGTCTCATGATGATGACATTTGCATTTGTAGCATTGCGTTTATGATCTTTTGCACATCATAAAACAGGGTGATTTAGAAAAGTATGTTTGAGTCTCTTGATTATGTTTGTCTTCGAGGGTTTGAGCTTTATACCTCTGTTTCTCTCCTTTAATCTATTTATTCGGACAGATAACTCGCAGCGAGCCTTCTGGCTCTTCAGTCACCTCCTCGATTACAGCGTCCAGCCTGAGGATCAACGTGATGGAGAGATTTTCATAAACGGGATACATAAAAGAAGTGAATATCACAGATTAACCCGGAGTGTTTGTCTGTTTAGTGTGAAACAAAAAAATTGCACTTCAGTTATTGTTCGAGCTCTCTCTTTTATTTTCTTGTTCGTCCTGCTTGTATTTTCACGGTTTGGAAACACCTCCGGTTAAATGTTTATTGAACTCTGAAACTATTTTCTCTGTCCGGATCAATTCCTTACGTTGTGGTCACAAATGGCTTCGTCCGCAAATGGAATTTGCCTGTATGTGTGTGATTGTTTGTGTTTGTTTCTGTCCTTCATTAAACATAGTATATATATATATATATATATATATATATATATATATATATATATATATATATATATATATATATATATATTGTGGTAATGTAAGTTATTAATATACAATTTAAAATATTATATAAAATATTAGATATTCAATTTTATTTAGCTTTTGGGATTATCATATGTTTATACTTGATCTGAAAATATATATTTTTAAAACAATGAGAAAAAGTGGTCAAAAAAAGGTCCAGAGCTGTCACTGGGGTGGTACCCTTTCAAAAAGTATACCTTTACACCTAATGAGTTCATATTAGTACCTCAGAGGTACATATTGATAACAAATGTAAACATATCCCTACTGGAAAATTTAGCTAAGACCAGCTTAAGCTGGTGAGCTGGTTTCTCCCAGCCTGGTTTTAGCTGGTTTTGCTGGTGTAGCAAGCTGGTCTAGCTGTGTTTGGTCACTTTTTAATCTTCCAGCCTGACCAGCTAAATCCAGCTGACCCGCCAGCTTTACCAACTTTGCCAGCCCACCAAATCGGGGCTGAAAGATATATCGAAATACTGAAAATACAGCAAATGTGTATCGTGATGGTTTGCTGTTACTGTATAATATTAATACTTTAAAGGTCAATGCTATACATATATTTAATGCTATGCATTTAATACGTTTTTGTCAGGAATTATGTAAAAATGTAAAAAATGCACATTTTTTCCAAATTAATTTTATTCTCATTAAATTGAAATTTTACAGCCTTAAAGTATTATCGTATTGCATATCATATACCATTATCAACAAAGTTATCTAATTTTCCCTCGCTATCGTGCAGCCCTAATAAAAATCTAGTTTAGTTATATTTTAGTTATATGCATATTTTCCACAATGTTTATCAACTACACACATTAGTAATACACAGTGTTAGGTAAGTTACTAAAAAAGTAATTCACTACAAATTACTAATTGCTATTTGATTACATTACTGATTACTACATGCAATACGTAATCTAATTACTTTTTTAAGTAATTAAAAAAATAATTTATGTTTAATTTATGTTTATTAATTTGTATAATTTTTTTATTACTTTACTTTTAAGTTACATTGACAAAATCAAACCTAAAAAACAAAACAAAGTGAAACTCAGTTGTTTTCGGTAATTTAATTTTGACTGACAAATATTACAGAAGTATGAAAACTGCAACTAGACTTTAGATTTACCCTGCCTAACAATTAAAACTTTATTCCTTTTAAATGCGTCTGTGCACAGTGTATTAAATTCATACAACATTGTCAGGATGTATGTGTATGCCATATATATATACTGTTTGTGAACATTAAAGACAGAAAAAACTTAATGTGAAAATGTTTCTGATAACATTTGAAAACATTATTGATTAAAATACAATGCATATTTAAATGCTGAAAGCTATATTTTTCTGTACATTAAGTTACAGAGGTGCGATTTGCCCCTCCTAATTACGTCATCGCGAGGGCTTTTTGTCAAGTTAAAGAATGTTAATATTCATGTAAGTTGTTTTGATAATTGTTTAAATAAACATATGATTAATTAATGCTGTCCACATATTGTTAGTTCATGGTTAATAACATTGGTACATTGTTAGTGATTTAGAAACATACATGTAAAATCGCTTCTGGCAGACCAGATGTCATCGTGGAAAGCCCACTGTGAAGTTCAAAGGTTTTGGAGATGTACTGTCTGTATTTTTCACTTGAAGGTCAACCACCAGACTCTGCATACATTATAGCGCGCGTCCTTCTCCGATGAGTGATTAAAGCAAACTCGTTAACAGATGTTGCTGTGCAAAACGTCATTTTAAAATACATTTTTCTTCATTTTTCAACACTTCATTTGTAACGCTAGTAACATAATATTATCGTCATTGGTAACTGTAATCAAATTACATCAATTTAAAATGTAAAGGGATACATTACTGCGTTATTAGGAAAATTTATTAGAGTACAGTAATGCGTTACACACTACCGCGTTATACCCAACTCTGGTAATACATAACAGTATTTATTATTTAGTATTAATATTATTTAAATTCTCTTGGAAATAATTGTTTTCGGACAATTATATAAAGCAATAAGCCCCAAGAAGCAGTGGGTTACCAGTGCATTTTATAACATCTAAGGGGCGTTGTTTCCTAAAACCCCCTTAGCTGTTATAAAATGCACTGTAACCCCACTGCTTTGCGGGGCTTATTGCTTTTATAAAATGGTTACTTCATATGCATAACGTTAGCAGGATTTCATAAAATAAAACATAAATAAGTTATAATTATATTAGTACAAATATTACTCTTCCGCCAAACAAAGTAGTTCCTCAGAATCCAGTGTGACTGAAACAGAGCGCAGTTCCCAACCAACAAAGATGCAGCAAAGACACAAGGTGTTTATTTTATAAATCAACATTCATCTTATTACATTAACATTTATATATTTTTTTTAGTTGCAACCCAGTTTTAGTTTAATGGCTTTCAGAAAAATTATCTTCTTTAAATAAACATAAAATATATTAAATGAAAGAACAGACGCTCTTTAAAAAAAAGAAAGAATATTATATATACCAAATTTAACACCTCGAGTTAAATTATAGACACTAGAAAGTAAGTATACAGGGTTTGTAAGTGTACAGGCCTTTAATGCATGTGTGTGGTGTGATCTGATAAGTGTAAACCCTAAACCCATCTCCTCTTTTTTCTGAGTGAGAGAAAGAGATTACGCCAAAAAATAGAAAGAGAGAGGGAGACAAGAAGAGATGGAGTGATTGTAGCGACAGATAAGTGTGGACTTAGTAGAGATAAGCAGCGAGTAAACACACACAATAATCAATCACACTTTCTACTCACCATGCTCAACAATATTGCTTTGTTGTGTGTGTATGTGTACGTGCTTATGTCGGTGTGTATGTGTGGGCCGTGTTTGTCTGGCGATCAGTTTAAACTGTATTTCACATATTTCTTCTCGACATAAATTGTTGTGACAGCTCGCAACTCTCAGCAATTTGATCTAACATTGTAACTTTCAGCTCAGATGCGTGTACACACACACATTTTGTTTAATAAGTGTGCGTTTTCACTGTGTATTATGAGTCATGAAAGAGTTTACATGCTTTCCATATATCCTCGTTGGCTTTCGTCGGTCTCTAACAGAAGAGAGATGACAGTAATGAAGCACTACTCGTCATCTTCCTCATGATCTCTCCACATGTAAAACAACACGTTTTTGAGACAGATATAATTACTGCTGAGCATTCTATTACTTTGCCATTTGAAAGGTGCAGAATTATTTAAATTAATTTGATAAAATATCTGTCACAATGAATGTTTGTTTGGTTCGACACTGTGTTTTATAGACTTTTTTAGAACGATGATTAAAGCTGATCAGATCAGATGGTTAAAGCTCTGGTGAGGATGTGGCATTAGAAAAATAAATCAGATATGTGTGTCAGCCCCTATTTCTCAGTTTGGTTGATGTGTTTTGTCTTTCCAGGGAGTGAACAGCATGTTTCAGGTGGTCCTGACAGGGAATAACTCGGAGCACTTCACCATCTCTCCCACCTCGGTTCAGGGCAGAGCCGACATTCGTGTACGTGTGGCTGTCCCTCTGGACTACGAAACTATCAGGAGCTACAGTTTTTCTGTAAGTCCAGCAAACACACACACACATTAGCTGATTAAGATGTACTCGTCCTTTGCCAAATCCTGCTTATTTTTTCCAGTGTGATCTCAAAAGGCCATAATGTATTTATGTGTAAATTTGAAGGGAACTATATTTTTGTTGCATGTATGTTTTTTACGTGCAATATTTTATCAGTGTGTAAAAGTAGAAAGAGATGTGCGTAATCAAGTGCATGTGAAAACCAATTGATTTTTGCATTAGAGAACTTTCTATATTTGGGTCTTACAGGGTTAAATAGGCATAAATGCATTAAGTCATTTTAAATATGCTTCCAATTTATTTAGATTGTATTTGTCGTTTAAATTAATAATTGTGTTTTCAACTATTATATGTCATAAAGTGACATATGTTTTTTTAAATGGTCACTAGCTGTTACTGGTGTGTTACCCTTTAAAAATATACACATTTGCAACTAAAGAGTTCATATTGTATTAGTACCTAAATAGTACATATTGGTACCAAATGTATGCATATCTGTAACTTAATGGTACATATTAGGACCTTTTTAAAGGATACTGCTTTTTTCTGACATTTTATATAAAGTAAAAAATATGATTGTCTGCAAATGTATTATCTATATTTATTCATTAAACCAAATAGTCATTTTTTGCAGAATATTTAGGGGACAGGTTTTCAAATCTGTCCTTGGATTCGGGGAGTCTCTTTATCTTCACTATGAGAATTTTTATACGAGACATGAATTTCAGAAATCTTTCTCAATTCCCAAGTGCGATGGATCTGTACCCATTTTATTTGATCATTTAGAATAGTCTGAGAATAGATCGTCATGCCAGATTATTGTTTGTATGGAAATTAAAAACAGATTTGGAATGTAGCGAATGAAATATTACATAGTAAATACTGTACGTACAGATTGAGCGGTGCTGTCGTCTCTGTGCGGTTCGGCTGTGTTTTTACGGTTGATTTAGTTTAACTGACTAAAGCCGATCCCTCCAGCGATGGAGTTACTAGCTGAACTGACAAATGACTGCAATCTAGTACAACATTACAAAAACACAACACATTCGCAGGCAAAGACAAGCGGTTCTTTCAGTCAGGTGCTACCTCAACCAATAAATAATGCCTTTCGTTTGCAAACATCTTCTCTAATTTATCTGAATGAATCTGTACACCGTTGCAATGTTGATACATAAAGTAGGATGTTGTGATGTCTGTAGTGATACGTTTGCTCTCTTCTGCAGCTGTATGCCAATGAATCTCTTTCTGAACATGTGGGTTTCGCCCGAGTCTTCATCGACCTCATCAATGAAAACGACAACAGGCCGATATTCAGCCAGACCCTTTATAACATCAGTTTACTTGAGAGCACAGATACTGGGACATCTCTGGTCCGAATACAGGTAAAAAAATTTATTAAAGGGGACATTTTCAAGACTTTTTTAAAATGTCAAATAAATCTTTGGTGTCCCAAGAGTGCATATGTGACATTTTAGCTCAATATGCCATATAATGTATATAATTTATTATAACATGTTAAAATTGCCACGTTGTAGGTGTGAGCAAAAATGTGCCGTTTTGGGGTGTGTCCTTTAAAATGCAAATGAGCTGATCTCTGCACTAAATGGCAGTGCTGTGGTTGGATAGTGCAGATTAAGGGGCGGTATTATCCCTTTCTGACATCACAAGGGGAGCCAAATTTTCAGTTTCGGTACAACTCTACAATTACATAGTTCACAGTGTTTGTAATGTGTTTCAGCAGTACATGTCTAACATTTATAATGTGTTAAGAAACAATTTTCTGAAATGATTTTACACGGACTTTAACTCTAGGTCGACATGGAAAGTATGTGTTTCTGGTGGCAAAGCCGCGATGATACATAGTGATGTTAAACCCCATCACGTCTCATCTGCAGCCATTTTTCTGGATCCCAGTCATTTATTTGATTTCAGCATGCACACAGACTGTCTCGGAGCGCTGAAGGTCATTTTACGCAAAATAAATCGCAGCCGTACGCAGATCATAAATTCAATGTATTATCAGTTCGTCTCTCGCACTCGCTCTGCTGGACGTTATGGAAATCAATATTGATCAATACACAATCCAGCTGTGGATACACGGAGAACTCCAGGAATACTGTAAGTGTGCACTGATCCTAATCATTAAAACTAATTCTAGATCAGTGCTTGTGTATTCTGATGATATTTATATGAAGATCAGTCCAAGGTCTCTTTAACAACTCATGCAAAGAATACTTTAAAACAATGACGTTTGTCTAGAGAAATATAAGGTCATTTGAGAACCTTTCCAAAAAGATTTAAAACAAATCCTTATTATCAGAACATAAAACATTAACATGTGGCAATGGCTGTGTACTTATGAGTTGAATTGTATCCAGCAGTGTGTTGCTAGATCTCGACCTGGTTCACAGCTCTGCCTCTCTCTCCGTCCATGTGTGGTTGTGGTCCGTGCATCGGTTGTGTCAATGAATGATGTCTGCTATTTGTCACAGGTTCACTTATTACATGTAACAGCCTGTAAAGTCAATAGAGCGGTAACTTTACCCACAATGCCCTGGGGTTATGCTGAGACAGACAGTTATGTGCAGCAACCTTGTGTTTTTATTCATTTCTTTTCTTGTTTTCTGATATTTTAGTTCTCTTCTTTTAGTTTCAGCCATCATCTCTGCTGCTGCAGGTACTTCAAACTGTCTGCACTGAAGCTTTATGTAAGGAATAATGGACGACGGGCCATTGAATTATAAGAAAATAATGCGGCACGACACAAAGCGGAGTGTGCATTATTTTTTAAATAGGACCAGAGTCAATTATTCGGCTTATACCACGGTTACAACAAACAATGTTCTGGTGCCTATTTTTAAGACATTTGACAAGTTAGGTGTGCGGTTTAAAGAAAAATAATCAACACCCATGAACATTTCTCAGCCAATCAGAATCAAGCATTCAACAGACCCGTGGTATAATTTTCAAATAATTCAAAGGACCGGAGTTAATTATTCCGCTTATACCACAGTTACCACAGACTGTCTGTCTGTCTATCTATCTGTCTCTATGTCTATGCCTGTGTGGTCAGTCTGTCTGTCTGTCTGTCTGTCTTTCTTTCTGTATGTCTATTTTTCTATCTGTTTTTCTGTCTATCTGTCTGTCTCTGTCTATTTCCCAGTGTGATCAGTATGTCTGTCTGTCTGTCTATTTGTCTTTCCGTATGTCTATATTTCTGTCTGTCTGTCTGTCTGTCTATCTATATGTCTCTATGTCTGTCTATCTTTATGTGTGTCTGTCTTTCTAATTGTCTTTCTTTCTATCTGTCTTTCTGTCTGTCTGTCTATCTATGTCTCTATGTCTGTCTGCCTGTGTGGTCAGTATGTATGTCTATCTTTCTATCTGTCTCTGTCTATTTGCCTGTGTGATCAGTATGTCTGTCTGTCTGTATATTTGTCTTTCTGTATGTCTATCTTTTTGTCTGTCTGTCTATCTATCTGTCTCTATGTCTGTCTATCTGTATGTGTGTCTGTCTTTCTAATTGTCTATTTGCCTGTGTGGTCAGTCTGCCTTTCTGTATGTCTATCTTTCTATCTATCTATCTATCTATCTATCTGTCTGTCTGTCTGTCTGACTACTGTATGTCTCTATGTCTATCTGCCTGTGTGGTCTGTCTGTCTTTTTATCTATTTATCTGTCCATCTTTTTATCTGTCTATCTATCTGTTTATTTGTCTACCTACCTATCATCTGTCTGTCTATCTATCTTTCTATCTGTCTGTCTGTCTGTCTATCTATGTCTCTATGTCTAAATGCCTGTGTGTTCAGTCTGTATGTATGTATAAATGTCTGTCTATCTTTTTATCTATCTGTCAGTCTATCTTTTATCTCTCTGTCTATCTTTTTGTTTGTTTCTTTGTCTACCTACCTATCATCTGTTTGTCTGTTTACTCTGTCTGTCTGTCTGTCTAACTATGTCTCCTTGTCTGTCTGCCTGTGTGGTCTGTCTGTCTTTTTATCTGTCTATCTGTCCATCTTTTTATCTGTCTATCTATCTGTTTATTTGTCTACCTACCTATCATCTGTCTTTCTGGCTATCTGTCCGTCTGTCTGTCTATCTGTATGTGTGTCTGTCTTTCTAATTGTCTATCTTTCTATCTGTCTGTCTGTCTGTCTGTCTGTCTATCTATGTCTCTATGTCTGTCTGCCTGTGTGGTCAGTATGTATGTCTATCTTTCTATCTGTCTGTCTGTCTGTCTGTCTGTCTGTTTATCTATGTCTCTATGTCTATCTGCCTGTGTGTTCAGTCTGTATGTATGTCTGTCTATCTTTTTATCTATCTGTCTGTCTATCTTTTATCTGTCTGTCTGTCTATCTTTTTGATAGTTTCTTTGTCTACCTACCTATCATCTGTTTGTCTGTTTGGTCTGTCTGTCTCTCTGTCTGTCTAACTATGTCTCTTTTTCTGTCTGCCTGTGTGGTCTGTCTGTCTTTTTATCTATCTGTCTGTCTATCTTTGTGTCTGTCTGTCTGTCTGTCTGTCTGCCTGCCTGCCTGCCCGTCTGTCTATGTTTTTATGTCTGTCTGTCTTTCTGTATGTCTATCTTTTATCTGTTTGTTTGTCTGTCTATCTGTCTGTCTCTGTGTCTATCTGCCTGTCTGGTCAGACTGTCTGTCTGTCTGTCTGTCTGTCTGTCTGTCTGTCTGTCTGTCTGTCTCTATGTCTCTATGTCTGTCTATTTTTCTGTATGTCTATCTTTCTATCTGTCTGTCTGTCTGCCTATCTATGCGTCTATGTCTGTCTGCCTGTGTGGTTAGTCTGTATGTCTCCTTCTGTATGTCTATTTATCTGTCTGTCTGTCTAACTACGTCTCTATTTCTTTATGCCTGTGTGGTCAGTCTGTATGTATGTATGTCTGTCTGTCTATCTTTTATCTATCTGTCTGTATCTTTTATATGTCTGTCTATCTTTTTGTTTGTTTGTTTGTTTGTCTACCTACCCATCATCTGTTTGGTCTGCCTGTCTGTCTGTCTAACTATGTCTCTAATTCTATCTGCCTGTGTGGTCTGTCTGTCATTTTACCTGTCTGTCTGTCAATCTATCTGTTTGTTTGTCTACCTACCTATCATCTGTCTTTCTGGCTATCTGTTTGTCTGTCTGCCTGCCCGTTTGTCTAACTATGTCTCTATGCAGGTCTGTCTTTCTTTCTGTATGTCTATCTTTCTATCTGTCTGTCTGTCTATCTGTCTGTCTCTATGTCTATTTGCCTGTGTGGTCAGTCTGTCTTTCAGTCTGTCTTTCTGTATGTCTATCTATCTATCTATCTATCTATCTATCTATCTATCTATCTATCTATCTATCTATCTATCTATCTATCTATCTATCTATTTATCTATCTATCTGTCTGTCTGTCTGACTATGTCTCTATGTCTATCTGCCTGTGTGGTCTGTCTGTCTTTTTATCTATCTATCTGTCCATCTTTTTATCTGTCCATCTATCTGTTTATTTGTCTACTTACCTATCATCTGTCTTTTCTGTCTGTCTGTCTGTCTATTTATATATATATCTGATTATATATCTGATTAACATAACATATTTTTATTCATCTTCTTTTTAAGCTTTATTACACTGTACAAAACCTAGATACATTTTGTCCTATGTCCAAATCCCAAAGCGCACAATTTTTCTGAAAACGGTCTAGTTTTGCCTCACAGCCAGCATGAGAGAAATCTCTGTTTAGTGTTTGTGTGTGTGATACCCAGAGTCAATGTTTTTTTAACAGATGCTGCAAATGTGTTGCCTGTAACTGAATGTAGCAAAAGAAAATGATTGTCACACCGACACACACTAACACACACATGCATCCATATGTTTCAACATAGACAATTACATACCAGTCAGATAGCTGTCAGCTCCGGCTTATTATGATGGATGGATGATCTTTTTTATGATTAGTTTAAATTTTATTTCAATGTTTAATTCTGCTTTATTTGCAGAAACATTAGCTTCTCAAACTGCAGTTTCAAGTAATCAAGGACTCAATTTAAAAAATCTAATTCATGAAGAAAAATTACATATAAAACCACATGCCAGTATATAAAGTGTAATAAATGAAGGGTTTGTCACAAAAGTATATCCAAACCTTTTGTTGAGATTTTAGGAAGTTAATGGAGAATGTGGGCAGCTTGATTCATGTGTCATTAACAGTGCTTTAACCAGGATTGTTATTTAGGGTTATGAAAAAGGTCCTTTGTCCATAAAAGCTCAAGAAACCTTGCATTAGTTGGTAATTCAGGGTTTCTCAAGCTTTTTGAATTACGTGCATTTTTCTTCGAGTGGTTTCCAGAGTTCTGAGTACTGAGTAAGATCAAACTGTCAAAGCTGATTGTTCCTTTAAATGCCGCTTTTAGTCAGACTTTCAACTTAATCTGTGCCTGGGAACCCAGCCCAAAGAGCTTAGACTCTTCAGTCACTGGATTTTGGGCCATGGTGGTGTGAAACGACAGTTTGAAGTCACCTTCTCCTATAACATATTGCTCCGCTCACAACGCTTTATCCATAATAATAAAGAATTGAAGAGCTCAGATGCAAAAGCCGCTGAGTGCCACCTATTTTAAAATTATATAAATTGAATGCTTTCGACATGTTTTATACATTTATAAAATATATACCCTCCAAATCCGAGCTTTTCAACAAAAGTTTGTTGGCAGAATCCATTAAAAGCCACTTTGATTTTTAAGCAAAGTCCACAAAGTGAACGGAAGATGAATGTGAAACGACAGTGGATCAAATTCAAACTGCGATCTCTTGTGCGTCCTTGGACCTGAATGCAACCTGAATCTGGCAGTGACATGGATCAGCTCCCCCTAATTTTTAGTTCAGTTTCATAATTTTTACATTATGCTTTTCATCATTTGCAACATTTCTAGTTGCATCTTTAGTGATTTTGCAACTGTTTAGTGTCTCTTGTCCAAGGAAGTGAATTTTTTGCTGAAAAGTCTTGTATGCACTTAGAGGGTTTTGCAGCGAAAGGCAGTCAAATCTGTTAAATGCCAATAAAATTACTTAAGTTGCATTTGTGAAAATAAGGTATTTCAGTTACTGAGTAATAATGTTTTAATTGCCATTAAAGTGATATTACTGCACATAAGCATAAGAGCCTGATAAAAAATAATAATGTACAAAAAACATCAGACACACTTTTTGCATCTGAACCATTTAAATAATTTCTCAATGTCTGCTTTTCTTCTTTAAGATTAAGATTTTTAATGACTTACATCGTATAGATAAATTCATTCTCCAGTGCACTAACATATGGGTGATTCTCACAAAATTAGACTTTTGATAAAAAAAGTAAATGCAAAGTAAGAATATCAAAATAAGAAGCATACAGTTAGGAACATCTCTTCACGTACTATTTTGCACATGATTTCAAATGACATCATACAAACCAATTTTGTTGGTTTTCCACATTTAAGGGGAAAGTTTTCATTACCACAACGTTTCCATGACTGGATTTGGGTTCTTTGACATGGAAATATTTATAATTAAAAAATCTAAAAAATAAAAAGCTTTAGTGCATGTTATACTATACTCTTACGAAAAAGTAGTATACTGCAAGTTCATTTTATTAAGTATACTTAAGTAATGTTGGAGTATAGTTTTAAGTATACTTTATGTAGTAAGTGTACTAACATTTATGTTCTAGTAGTATACTTGTAAGTGTACTGCTTGAATACCGCTTGGGACTAAATTGGCCCACTTTTAGTATATAAAAGTATACTTCTAAGTACTATAAGTGTAAGAGTAGTTAACTTTAAGTGTACAACTAGTGCACAATTAGTTCTTCATTTGTACTGCAAGTGAACTTATGAGTATACTAGTAGTTTTCTAGACTTATACTTCAAGTGTACATGCAAATGTTCTGTAAGTGTACTCTTAGTAAACTAGTAGGTTACTAATTTTGTGCTGCAGGTATACTTCCAAATGTTCTTTTAATATACTTTTAGTTAACTAGTAGTTTACTAGTCATATACTGAAAGTGTACATGCAAGTGTTCTGTTAGTGTACCCTTAGTAAACTAGTAGGTTTCTTATTGTATACTGCTTGTGTAACAAAGCACTTTGACACTGAGGATCCATCTGCAGGTTTTTATTAAACACACTCATATTCCAACAGGCAAGGTCAAAGAACAGCAAAAACACAGCAATGTAGGGCAGACAAATCTCGTAGTCACGAAACATGCAAAAGGGTCAGGGCAGGCAACAAACATACTCATAAACCGGGTAAAACAGATAAAGATCAATAAATACAGATAGATATGCAGGCAGGCAGACCGCTCAGCAATGACAGCCGTACAAATCAAGACATTGCACTGACTGAATGTTTCCAGAGAGTTTATATAGGCTTTTACAATGAGTTTCAGGTGGCAGAGTAATCAGTCCAGGTATGCGGGATTATGGGAAATGGAGTCCAGAACGAAAGTTAATATTCAGGGGATTCAGCCATATATATAGATATATATACAACCTCAAATCAGAAAAAGTTGGGACACTGTAGAAATTGTGAGTAAAAAAGGAATGGAATAATTTACAAATCTCATAAACTTATATTTTATTCACAATAGAATATAGATAACATATCAAATGTTGAAAGTGAGTATATAATATATATTTATAATTTTTTATTTATTATTTTGTTTGATTAGCTCACTGATAGCATACGAAAGATTTAGCTTCAAATTGAAGGTACAATTAAAAGGTATATGTCAAGTATAAAAATTAATACACAGGAACATTGTATTGTACTTTAAGTGCAATATATATATATATATATAGTGTGATGTTAAGTTCACTTAAAGTAAAGTTGAGTAGTAAACTACTAGTTTACTAAAAGTATAGTAAAAGAATACTTGCAAGTATACATGCAGCACAAAATTAATAACCTACTGTACCAGTTTACTAACACTAAAGATTCTCTATAAAGATAATATACATTTGTACACTACATATACTTTCAAAATTTACTTTAAATATACTGTTTCTAAAGGAACATAATGGATCCCCAGGGCTATTCATATGGCTTTATGCAGCTTTCTTGATGTAGCTTTCGTTGGTACATTTTTACTTTATATTTTTAAGTATATGTCAGTAAACAAGTATAGGCCGAATATACTTAGACATTTCGGTCAGTATAGGTTAAGTATACTTTAGTACAATTTAAGTACATTTTAGAGAAGTACATAAAAAGTAAACTGAAAGTATAATTTCTTATTTTAAGTTTAAAAGAAGTATACTTATAGCACACTTGAATAAACTTCTTTTTCGTAAGGGTAAACATTTACAGTAAAGAAACATGTGGTATTTGGTGATCATTGGTAAATGTAGGGACAATAATAAGGAATATAAATGTGTCCAATAAAAAAATTCTCATCCTCCGCAACAATTTTTAATCATTGTTTAAGCCCTCAAGGAACTAACATTTTCAAAAAAAAAAAAAAACATAGTTGTAAGGGACATAATTGACTGTGACACTCAAGATGGCTACCAGTTAAGCAGTTCTTATTTTTCTCTCCAGATTTAAATTGAAATTTAACTTTTTAGTTCCGAAACATGACTTTGTAAATGCATATATTTAATGTTATATCATGTTGCGGTAATGATAATTTTGATAATGATAATCTTAAAAATGTAAATAATTCTATAGTAAAAATATTTTTTAAATCCTCTAAAAATAATGGTTATGTAAGTTCAGACCTAACCTTAATGTGCAAAAAAATTGGCTTCAAGGGCTTTTTAAAAAAATCTGATGCTGGACACCTTTTAAGTCTGCATTTCGTTATAATCGCCCACTTGTGTTCTGAGAATTTTATTAAAAATACCAGAAAATTGCTAGGGCATCTCTTTTGAAGTTGAAGTGATATATGTGTAAAAACAATGTATTCATTGTGTACCCGAGTAAATTACTTTCATGTCCGTTCTCTTATATCATTGAACATAAAGGTCTCATGACAAAGCAAACATGGTGTCTGTAGTATGAATTTACCCACTCTGTCGATAAATAAGTACCTCAACTAAATCAGTGTATGCACTGTCACAGTACACGATTTCAGACAAAGGGACGCTTTTAACCTCTTATCTTTAACTTAAAAAGAACAAGGAAAATCTTATTGAGTGTCATGAAGCCCTGAACACTTAAATAGCCTCCTTAACCCTTAATGACCACTTATCACCGGCTCGTATTAATCTTAATATTGAAATCCCCGCTGTCTGTCTGTTTAACATCGTCATAAAATCTGTCTTTTATTTCATTAGGTGAAGTGAGTATAGTGCTGAGATCCCGCAGTAAAGGAAAGACCAAAGCCTGTAAAATCAGCAGTAGATTCACGGCTCAGTGCCGTTCATTACCTTTCACAGCGTGCCATTATTCAGTCAGCTACTAAAGCAGGTGCGATCCAACACATTCACTGCCATACGGGTATCACCGATTAGTATTAATTATTAAGCAGTCACTAAACACTCGTGCTACAAGATGCCATTAAACAGAGTTACATACAAATAAAGCGTCCAGCGGTCCAGGCTCTATATTTCCTTTCCTAAATATGATTACAAGACAGTAAACCACTTTTAGTGCCATTTACAGGATTCCCGCGTGTCTTTGAAATCCTTGAAAGTTGGTGAATCTGGGGGGAAAAATTTAAGGTTCTGGGAAGTTTTTGAAAACATACATAGATACAGGTCATTAAAAGTGCTGAAAGTTTTCTGGAAAAAAATCCATATTATTCCTTGTGTAGTGTAGCTAATATCATAAAAATTCTAGACTTTTTAAACTGTTTTCTTTAAATGCTTATATCTTCTGTATGCGAATGTTGATTCATACCAAAATGTTTTTTTGCATAGTTGTGTTTGACACATGAAAACATCTCTGGTTACGTATGTAACTGTTGTTCCTTAGAGAAAGGAACGAGACGCTGCGTCTCCCTTGCCATACTTCCTGCATCCCTGTAACGCCGTCTTTGGCAATATTTCAGATCTAGATATATAATTCCTGACTCCTGTGTCACCCTGTCTTTGTCGTTAAGCCTCACCATTGGTTGAATTTGATATACGCATTCAGACGCACTTACCCCTGGAGGCGTCCCCAAATTGTCACAGCAGTGACTCAGCACGAGTTCCCTCGAAAGGGAACTGTAACAATGTATCTTAAAAGGTAACACGATGTAACCTTGCTCTCATTTTATTAACTCCTTGAAAGGTCCTTGAATTTGAAGTTAACTAAGGTGTGGGAACCCTGGTTCTTTTTACTTTAAGAGTGTATACACGTGAACTGTGGAAAACATTTAATACATAAGATATCATTCAAATGCATTTATTTTAAACATTTGTAACCCTTTTCTTTACAGTCATTTGCTTTAATTTGGGCTTATCTAATGTAAAGACATTGATGCATGTATGAGCAGGGCTTAATGTGTCCAAATACTTTTTTGTTTTAATATTTATATACAGCAGGAAAATACTTTCATGCTGAATTTTCATGAAATTGAAGGTTATGCCTTACAGCAGACACACACGCACACGTGCACACACACATAGGCATTGTTTAATATTAATCAATGATGGTTGCGGTTATCATTATAAATATTTATAGTGATTTAGTTTGTATGTGTCTCATGAGATGAGGTCAGTCCATATCTTCCAAATTGCTTCTTTGTTTTCAGTCGGGCTTTTGGCCGCAGTTTGTTTGCATTTATCCGCTTCCTGTTTATTATTTTCACTTGCATTCATACTTTTTCCCTAAGCTATTATAGCACTAATGGATTTCTGTCCCTTTGAGTCTGTATGTGCTTGCGGTGAAGGTGTTTTGGTTCATGAAATGTTTTCTGTGTATTTGTGTTACTGCTTTATTTTGTTTGCTCTCACATTCTTTTCCGAGTTGACAGTTTAGAGTTTGCTGTAATATTTCTCTCAACCATCTGGCATCTTGGATAAATAACTGCTTACTTGGACCGTGTGTAAACATGTGAAGTGACCAGCAGTCCATCTTGTTTCTACTTGTTGTTTATGGCCGCCTTGTCTGAAATAAATGAGAACAGATGCACAATAGACCAGTGCTAAACAAACACAATTCATAATTTTGGAGTTGCAAGCAGTTCAGAAAGCATCAAAACATTAATGGAAAACACTCTGGCTTCAGATCAGTGTAGGTAAAATGATCGTTTCTTGCAAGTCTCATGACTAGTTGACATACAGTATGTGTCGAGACACACGAGAACCAATGCTTGTCAGTGCTGATTGCGGATCTAGCATACTAAGAAGTCCACAAAACAATGAAATCTTTCAAAGATGTATTCCTGCCATCCTAAAAAACGTTGGAAATATCCTGTTAACAAAATACTAAATACCAAGCTCCTGTATTTCAGTGGTGGAGCATTGTGTTAGCAGCGCAAAAGGTCATGGGTTCGAATCGGGTGCACCCCATACATTTTGAAGTGAAGCCGCTGGCGCTTTCGCCCCCTGGTGGCTGGCTGCAGTATTAATTCATTACATTTATATAGCACTTTTCTGCAGGACTCAAAGCGCTTTACACAGTCCCTCCAAAAAAACGCGATTATGTGATTGCATGATTCAACGCATAATAAGTCCGCATACTTATGCGGGGGCCACATTTTTTTAAATATATCGCACTTTCGCAGCATAAATTGCAGATTTCCATTCGCAAAATATGCGGGGCTTGCATGATTTCATAATCCCCAAGGTTATGTGGCTGCTGGCTAAACCCCGCCCTCTATGCAACGAACAGGACTCGGCTCTAAATAAAAAATTTACACTTCCAATAAAATTTTCAGAAAAAAATGTTTTAATTCTTTAGGATAGTTGGTATCACGCTGATATATGTTCAGTTGTACATTTTTGTAATAAGTTTAATGTTAGCTAATAATTTGATGCTTAAGGAACAGGGCATGTCGTTATGATTGACATTTCTGATTAACAGCTTCTCTTCAGAACTTTGAGGGAAGATTAAAGATAAAACTAACTTTTCAGCTTCGATTTCTGTGTTATTTCACATATCATTGTAAATTAGTAATTCTTTTAACTGATCAATTAAGAGAAAACGTTTTGCTGCCAATGACGAATATTTCCGGCAATCTGTAATACCGCAATTATCCACCAATTGGCGCTTTTCTGCAACTTATAAAACCTGGAAGTATTGCCCTAATGCAAACAGCTGAATGTCCATGTATGTTTTGAGGATCGCTCTGAATCTGATCACTAACAAAAATCCTTCACAAAAATGGTCAAAAATTTGTTTTCCATGCTCAAAATTTGGTGTTTTTGAAGAAACCCATATTCGAAAGGTGATAAAAAGAGAACTAATGAAGGTAGGATGAAACTTTTTTTGTTTGAAAGCAGAGGGTCTGTTCTTTCATTTGATATATTGTATATTTATATCGGGTGTGCCTCATAAATCTTGAAAAGTGAAGCCGCTAGCTCTTTGATCCCCCCCGGTGGCTGGCTGCAGTACAAGTCATAAACCCCGCCCTCTCCATTCAAACGAATGGGATTCTGCTCTTAATAAAAAAATTATTTGCACTTCCAATAAAAGTTTCCGAAAGATGGTTCTGGTCCTTTCAAGTAGTTGTCATCACGCTGATATATGTTCAAATGTTCATTTTAGTGATAAGTTAGTTTTAGCTAGTAATTTGATGCTATAGAAACTTGGGGTGTGGTTATGATTGGCGTGGTTGAATTGATCGCGCGAGCGTTTTGGCGGAAGTTTGACACGGCGCCTCCGCCTCTGGCTCCACGGATGATTCCTTCTGCCAATGCCTTGGCTCCAAACTGACGTTTTTACATAACATGGCAGCGACCATGGTTGGATGTTTTTGGCTTCAATTCATTACAATGGATAGAGGTGTCGTCACGTCATCCATCTTTTTTTGCAGTCTATGGTTTATATAGACGGTTTTATTGGATGCACGTGATACACGTCTGGATCCGAATCTTACTTCCGGTTTAGTTTTTTTAATGGTCTGACTAGTTGCTAAACTGATCTCTTGAACAAATGCCTTGTCGAAATTTGGTTTCCTAGGTAATCTATGTGTTGTTTTTTTGCTTGATGATGTCCCATCTTTTTTTACAGTCTATAGTTTGAACCTAGGGAACACACATACTGCTATAAAGAAATGTATAACTTGTAACTTGCAATGACAAGTCAAATGTCAAATGCATAAATGTCAATATCCAGTTATTATGCATTAGAAAGTATTCACTTATCACTTAGTGGTGCCATAACAGTTAATAAAGGGTCTGTAGTTTAACAAATAAACTACAAATCCTGTCTTTGAGTTTTTATCTCTCCTCCGCTGTTTCCCTTCAGTTATTTTTACCCTTTTAATCATGAAGAACAGAAAAAGGGAGGACAGCTGGTGATGATGGTCTGTTTGAAAATATAGCTTCTGGCTAAATACAGTGTCTCTCTCTCTCTCTCTCTCTCTCTCTCTCTCTCTCTCTCTCTCTCTCTCTCTCTCTCTCTCTCTCTCTCTCTCTCTCTCTCTCTCTCTCTCTCTCTCTCTCTCTCTCTCTCTCTCTCTCTCTCTCAGTAGTCCCTGTCACATCAATTTTTTTGTTTTTGGCCAAATCTGAATGGCAAGCTGATCAATCTCTTTCTCCATGCACAGCACTTTATTTTGATCCATTTCCTCTTTCCTTTCTTACTTTTTCTTTAAATCACTGTTGTACTCATTTTCTTATCATCGTCCTCCAGTCTGTTAAGACGTTCATCTATGTGTGTGTGTATGTGTGTGTTTATCTAATTGCTGTAATAGGTTTATTCAGTAAACGGTTGATAAGGCTCGCACATCGCCCCAGGGCCGCACTTGTCTTTCCTGATCTTTCCCTGTATTAAAAATATATTCCTCTTGTTAGTGCAGATAGTATTTAGTTTGAATTGCAGCCATTTCTTCTGCCTACTTATTAAAAAGGCGACTGAATGCTGATGAACATTTCATCTCTGGCTTTAGATCCTCACACCAGACTTCTGGCAGCCTCGCTAAAAACTTCATGCCAACCGTCATGTCCCATCATCACACAGCTGTCTGATAGTGTCTGATTTAATCCCTTTAGACTGAAAAATATTCTGTCAGATGGCTTTAAACTAGTCCATTAAGAAATATGGGTGAGATTAATCTGCGCTTCTCTTATAAAAACTTTTTTGTTGCTATTGGGATTAGAGGATCAAAAAAAATGTATGTATAGGTTTGATATGGGGTTTACAGGTACTTCCCATAGGTTTTTTTATACTGTACAAACTGTATCTTCTATCCCCTCTATATTTGATTAATAAAAAATAAGATTAAAGGGTTGTTCACCCAAAAATAAAATTTCATTGCGTCATTGGCAAGGAAATATTTCCCTTAATTGACGAAATAACTTGTCAATGACGGTAAATTTGAATTGAAAATGAAGTACATTTTTTTAAAGTTGTGAAATCAAAATGTACAATTCATATATTTCATATAATATTGTTGTTTTAATTATAAATGATTTATCTGTGCACTTGATTATTTAAAAAAAATTCTTGTGTACTGATAATCTTCCATCAATAACACTAATCTCCCCCCTCCTCGAAATGACCTCTCTTTACTTCCTGTCACGAGGAATGGCGCAAAGGAGGTGCTATCGGAGACTTGATTCTTCCAGGGAAAAGTTTACACCGATTAGCTCCAACGATCCAGTCAGTTCTCGATGGACGAAATCAAGTCCCGGCCTACATTTTTTCTCATTTCAGAAGCCGTTTCACTCGGATATGTACCACGCCTGGGAAAAAGACAATCGCTACTTCCGTTTATGACTTCGCTCAGTATAATTCAAACCTTTATGCCAAAAGAAAATGTTTTTTTCTGGATATGCTCAAAGGTGGTTCATTTTTCCTTTGATCATGTCCATAAAACAATGTTTAGTCATAATGAACTAACTTCTGGTGACATATTTACTTAAGCTAATCTTTGTAGATTAGTAAAACCCTCAGGGTGAGGACTGTTTACACCCGTGTGTTTTGGCAGATCGCTTAGTTGGATTAATGTGTCATTAACCAATCTAAACAGCTTAGTAAGAGAATCTGACCGATACTAATACTCTTTTTCTGTCTATCACAAACACACACACGTGTGTGTAGTTGTTTCTCACACAGTAAATATGTTTATAGCCAGAGCCGATCTTAGACTTCTGGGGGCCTTAAGCTACTTTGTGAGGCGTCCTGTCATAAAACCCCTTCACTGTCTCTGCTTAAATGTAGCTATAAACAAAATGTTAACTAAAACATGTTGTTTTATCTTATAGTTGTACATTTACAGTACTGTGACACTCATCAGAATACTTCATAATTATAACATTGACATATTTTTTGTTATATTGGTATTAAAGGGATAGTTCGGCCAAAAATGATATTAAACCCATGATTTACTCACCCCGAAGCCGTCCGAGATGCATATGTCCAACATTTTTCAGACGAACACATTTTCAGTTATTTTAGAAAATGTTTTAGATCTTTCAGCTAATCAAATGTGAAGTTATGGGGTCCACGTCCTTCAAGTCCAAAATATGTGCATCCATTCTTCACAAAATAAATCAAAACGGCTCCACGATGATAAACAAAGGCCTTCTGAATGTAATCTGCGCCGTTTTGTTGTATTTATACTTTATTTATCATCCTGGAGCTGTTTGTATTTCTTCGGGGAAGGATATATGCACATTTTTTTTTTGGACTTGAAGGACGTGGACCCTGTAACTTTACTGTTTAGCAGCTGAAAGATATAAGACATTTTCTAAAATAACTGAAAATGTGTTTGTCTGAAAAATGATGGACATATGCAACTCGATGATGTCACTTGCCAACTGGTCTGTGCAGTGCCGCATTAAGTAAAGGGCAAGGGGCCCCCTAGTGGTTCGGGACCCTACGCAGCTTGCGTACCCTGTGTATAGGGAGGATCGGCTCTGTTTATACTGTAGCACCCGAAAACTTACGTTTCACCCAAATATGAAAATTCTCTTTTTTTTAAAACATTTTGTCATGTTTTTGACTTCCTATTTTCAGATGAACACACAAACTAATTATTATATATTAAAATTCCATTGTGTTATGTTGTTGCCACATGGCAACCCTCCAAGAACACAGTTCATCCTATCTTTATTTTTTCTCTTTTTATAAACTCTTAAATATGGGTATTTTTCTTCAAAAAAATTTTTTTAGCAAAAAGCTGAAATAATTGCATTTTTGTGAAGAAATTTTGTTAGAGATTAGTTTGAGAACAATTATTAAAACATTCACGAAGTGTCAAATTAATAAATAATTACTTTAGTGGATAACTGCAGTATTACAGATTACAAACTCAACAGGAACACTTTTTTCATTCAAATGTTTTCTCTTAATTGATGAGATAACTTGTCAGTGGGGGGGAATGAGTTAATAAAGTTTTCTCTGATGCATTTATTGATTATTGGTAAAATTACGTAACGGTCTGACGTTGCTTTTGTCCATTTGGATCGAGAATGACTCATGATTATCTTGAAAGAAATTGGTTGGAAATAATGCATTTTGTTGTGCATTAGGTTTTTCAAAAGTGTTATGATAAATATAGCTGCCATTGATCTCAAAGTCACCGTTTATCTTGTCTGTCACATGTGGACCTTTATTGATGGAAAATTGAAGGTTTCCCTCACTCTCCTGTCTCTCTCGCTTTCAACCACACTGAAATGTTGTGTGACATCCGTCAGTTAGAGACAATCGTCCTTTCAGGGTTCGGTCAAAAATATCAGGTGCACGTTCAGGCCTGTCTCAGTTCCCCTGCTAGCCGGTTTTAGTTTAGTGTTTATGTTGGGTGAAGGTGTGGAGTTTGCATTTGTGTGTCTGCAGAATGCAAGAGGAACGGAAAAGTTAGATGACTATCATCCTGACCATCCTCTCTCCGTTCTGATCCCTGTCTATCTTACCTGGCCTGCTTTAAGTCCCCTGTCATCATAGTGACTGTTGTCACGCTAACACCCTGAGCCCTGGCACTGTCATCACTGCACATATGGGCCTGTCAATCACACTGAGAGAGAGAGAAAGAAAGAGAAATTGTGAGGAAAATAAGTTTATGGAAGAGGACATGAATAGAGAGACAAATGCTGGGTTATTTTCAACCCAGCGTTTGGTCAAAAAGAAACGAACGCAGCCCGTTGAGTTGTAATTTAAAACAATGCTTGGTTGTTTTAACCCATTGTTGTAGTGTTAATTTTGTCAGAAGAGAGGAGACTATTATGTTCATCAACGACACGAGCGATGAGCGCTGGCATCATTTGTGAATATGTCTCTTAAATCAGAAAACCAGACACGTTTAACAAAGTTGCATTCAACAAGTGTATTTTGTCAGGCGATTATGACATTTAAACAATATTTGATATGTGTGAAACACTATTTGATTGAAATGGTTATCAGAAATAATCTCAGAAATAATTTATAAAAAAAACAAAAATGTTTTAACTAAAACTTGACTAAGATATATTGAGTTCTTTTGACTGAAATTAGACTAAAATGACGAGACTTTTAGTTGACTAAAACTTGACTAACAAAAAAGATATGTGAATGACTGAATATGACTAAAACCAACAAGGACATTTGGCACAAGACTATATAAAAAATAGGTGACAAAATTAACACTACATTGTTGGCAGCATTTTTTGTGATTTTCTCAAAAGTTTCACAAAATGCCTTTCAGGAAAATTTGTATCTATCAAAAAAATTGTTTGTTCAATCAACATAATTAAATTAAGGAAAACTTTTCCATGAAATTAGATTAGGCTTGTACAACAAGAATACAATAAGTTAATTTAAACAAATAATATTTTGTTGCACCAACTTAATAAATATATTTATATTGGTCATAAAAATATCTTGTTCAATAAACTAAATTCAGTTAAGGAAAACTTTTCCACGCAATTATTTCTGGTCTGTTCAACAAAAACAAAACAAGTTAATTCAAAAGCAAAAAAGTCTAGTTAAACCAATTGTCAATTTCTATATAATTCTAATTAGCATAAGCACACGTTAACTACTAATGACACATTGGATGAACATGTGAAAAGAGACTGATCTTCATACAGTCATTAACACAGTTAGTGCTTTTTAAAATAAGTACGTATGTCACATCCACAACTTAACCACAAGCGCCACTCTTCTGTACGATGGTAACCAAACAATTCGTAAAAATATAACACAAAATCTTCTTAATCAATAAGATAAACCAACATTAAACACTATAAAGTGTTTCTCTTTACCTAAAAATGCATAAAATAACACTTAATTAAAAAAATTACTCTCCAAAGGCAGTTGCATGCAAAGCATTCTGGGAAATACAGAAATCAACAAAAATCATTAATGTGGTCCCAATATAAAATTATTGAGTTCATGTAATTTTTTTAAATTTAAGCAGATTGAACATTATAAAAATAGGTTGAGATAAAAAAAATAAAAAATTGTGTTGTATTAACTTGTTTCATTTAAGTAAATTAGACAAGGTGCACATTTTTTTTTTTGAGTGAAGCAAACAAACAAAATGAAAAAAAAAAAACGTTTCATCCTATCTTCATTTGTTCTCATTTTATAACTTCTCAAATATGGGCAGGTTTCTTCGAAAATACCAAATTTTGAGCAAAAAGCTGAAATAATTGCTTTTTTGTAAAGGAATTTTGTTAGAGATCCTATTGAGAATGATTATCAAAACATTCACACAGTTTAAAATTAATTAGTTTTAATTTTAAATTGTTATAAATTGGGTAAAATAATAGCGGAATTACAGATTACCGTAAAAAATTCACCAGGAAAGCGTCATTGGCAGGGAAATGTTTTTTTCTTAATTGACAAGATAACAAAATAAAGAGAAAGAAGGAAGAGAATTTTGAGAAAAATATTCATGGAAGAGGACATGATAGAGAGACAAATGCTGGGTTATTTTCAAACCAGCGTTGGGTCAAAAAGAAACGAACCCAGCCTGTTGAGCTGTAATGTAAAACAATGCTGGGTTGTTTTAACCCATTGTCGGGTCAAATATAAACATTTTCAGGGGTAATTTAACTCAACGGTTGGGCTCGTCCCTTTTTGACCCAGTGCTGGGTTGAAAATAACCCAGCATTTTTCAGAGTGTACCTATCTCACTTACACTTAAATAACGATGCCCAGCTTACAGTTTTCTGTTTTTTTATTTGGTTTTTAAATTTGGTGGCTCTTATAAGATAAGAAAAGTTTCCATCCAATGCATAAAATCATTAAGTGTTTCTCACATACTGTTTATTTTCGCATACTAATATAGTATAGAAGTATGCGATTTTGGACGCAGTGTACATTACAGATAGAGCTATGTCCTGGTCGAACTCGGCCTGTTGGCTGAATACACTTTAGTATGTTGTCGGCCATACACACATAGAGGGTGAGGTCATCATCAGGGCACATTTGAATCATGGCTTTTAATAGTGGCCCTGACAGCAGCACACACTCACACAACTATGTGACCCTGTACACCAACAGCACCAGTCAACTGAAACTCCATTACCAACACCCGACTATTATCCATCACAGAGAGAGAGAGAGAGAGAGAAAGAGAGAGATTGGTGTTAAGATTTGTTTATACCATGGTCTGTTTAAATACTCGATTCTGATTGGCTGGAAGGTGTGCATTAAAACCGCTTAACGCACAGGTAGTTCCAGTCAGTTTGATTAAAGTTAGAAATTAATCCACTACTATAAACATTGGTAACCATAGTAACACAGTTACACTTGCAGAGAGAGCGAGAGAGAGATTTCCAACTGTTTGATTTTTGTTTTCATTTAATTTAATCCATTTCAATAAATGTAATGTGTCCTTATATAGTAATCGTGGTTAGAGACGTCGGTTTTATTTCACACTTTACATAATTCATTTAAATAAATGATTAGTTCAAATAAAGATTGCCTTGTCACTGTCAGTGTTGGCTGTCATTCATAAATTATTTAATGAGTTTAAATAAATATGATAATTAAATTATTTAAATAAATGCAATACAATGGCACTACTTTATTTAAAGCGGACGGAGTGCGAGCCTTAACTTAAGAAGATGACCGTCATTTTTTACCTGTCGGTTAAAATTACACTGTAAACATTAATTACAGCTTTAACTTGGCAAATAACCAAGGTATAAGCGGGATAATCCACGGCTAGCCATGCATTAAAGGGTTTTAATGCACTTCGCAGAGGCAACCACCCTCCGCTATGCGTCGGGTGGTTCTTCGCCTCTACGTCGTGCATTAAAACCCTTTAATGCATGGCTGGCCGTGGATTATCCCTTAACCAATGCATTTAAGTAAAGCTGTTTATGAGCATTACGATTGACATCTTATTTGAATCAAAACAGGTCCAGATAATTCATTTTGTTATAGAGACTATTACAGTCTGTATATTTGAGCTTTAGGGTCCACACACCCACACATCAAATGGGATTTCAGCAAATTCGACAAACATAAATAGAGATTCTGCCAAGTATACCCTAAAATACCCATAGTTGCATAGTGGCAAACATGTAAAGCAAAACAAAACAGGAAATTGAAATCTAAAACAGGGATTAAAAAGAAAATGTTGGAGGACTTTGATATTAGACAAGAGGATTAAATTTTTTTTAGAGCCCTATCTGTTTGAACCAGAGTTCGTCACACTCTAAGAAAGGATGTGTTAATTTTTTTTAAACAAATTGTTCACGATTTTACATTTTCTTTGGTATGTAACGATATGCAAAAGTTACATACCCCAAAGTACACGATGACGTAAATCTCCTTTCTTGGACTACAACAAATACACAAATTGTAGGCAACAGTTTACTTCCTGGGATTGGTGATGTAGACTGGAGGTCTGACGAATGAGGCGTTTAGCGCGGCGCGATAGAAGCGATTCCGCCTCATTCGCACGTCTAGTTCGCGCAAATGCCGCGAATTGAGCGTTGCTGCGGCAAACACGCGAGTTGAAAATTTTGAACTTTGGGGGAAAAACATGCAGCGTTAACCAATCAGGAGCTTGCTCTAGTAGTGACAATATTACAGAAGCGACCAGAAGCCCCACCGATGACGCAAATTTCCACGTGAATGTCTCGATGACTAGAATTTCATGTGTGGCTTTTACGTGCAAATGAAGCGAGTAAACGCAAAATGTTCAAGCGGCAAACTAGACACAGTAGACGCGAATTTGACGCCTCAAACGCGGCTGGTGTGAACCCACGGTAAGATTGCACTACGCCACGACGTCTCATACACTACATCATATGCCGGAAATGCAATCTCTCGTGAATGCGTGCTGGTCGTTACCAGAAGCTAGTTATTTGTAGTTTGTAAAATTTTTAATATTTTTCTTACAAAATCACATCGATTGCCTTTATTAACCGCCTGGGGATTACTTCTGTGAATGATGGATGGACTTAATTGGGTTTTAATCAGAAGCAAAAATGATAATCATATACATTGAGGATGGCCTGAGTGTGAATAAATCATGAAGTAATTTTCATTTTTGGGTGAATATCCCTTTAAATCTATTACCACTAATAGAATTATGGAAATATCGAATTGCAGTCCATGCAATGTCCAAAGTCCTCACCTACTAAAACGTGACCAAAACACAAAGCCCTTGAACAAAATGCAATTGTTTAAAATCATTATTGAAGTACAGAGAGGCGAAAGGTCCTAAACTGTGCAGAAATGACCATAGATGAGAGAGAGGTCCAACAACAACACATCCAGAGAGATCTGATACACACCTACACATTACTGTGACGAAGTATGATTTTTACAAAAAAAAAAAAACTATTTTTCTCTATATCATGATCCTAACAGATGTTAAACTGTGTGTGCGTCTGTGTGTTGAAGGGATGAAACAGCATCTCTTGTCATATTTAGTTTTTTTCACACACATACACACACACATGCACAGCTGTGCTGTTGATTCTGTGATGGCTTGTTTTTTCCTTTTGTATTAATTTGCATAAAGACGCAAGAGAGATTTTAAATCTGTTACCCTTCAGCATTTAATAACTTCATTTAGACACGCACACACACAAACTGCACATACACTGTTGTGTATTACATCACTGAGGTATCTACACATGTTCTTGTGTTATGAACTGTATTGTCATTTTGAAAGTGATGGGGTTGATAACTAGACACAGTAATGAGCATTCGTCAAAACAGTTTTTAGAAACACCTCATTATATTTTTTAGTGCTACACAGGAGAGGAATTTATTTTTACTGTGGCAATAACTTTAAATGATGTGCACTGATGAAACTAAATAGTTTGAATATTTACAGCTTATTCCAAGGATGATATAACACACATACACAAATAAAGGTGCTTTCACAACGATGACCATTTAGTCCTTAGAAGAACAATTTCTTTTTTATAATCGGGCTGATTTTGGGCCGATTCCCCCCTTTTGACAATCCTAGCTATGTCCCGATTATCTTAATGGTTCTACAGATTATCTTATAAGATTTTCCTTTGGTGTGAGGTGTGTTAACTCTTTCACCGCCAGCATTTTTTAAAAAAGTTGCCAGCCAGCGCCAGCGTTTTTCATGATTTTCACCAAAGTTTAATGCCTTCCAGAAAATGTTCTTCTTTAAATATATAAACATACAATATACCAAATGAAAGAACAGACCCTCTGCTTTCAAACAAAAAAAAAACCGTTTCATCCTACCTTTAGTGGTTCTTTTGCAATCAGCTTTTGAATTTGGGTAGGTTTTTGCAAAAACACCATATTTTGAGCAAAAAGCAGAGATAATTCAATTTTTATGACGGACTTTTCATAGAGATCCCATTCAGAGCGATCTTTAAAACAGACACGGACATGCAGCAGCTTGCCATAGGGCAATACTTCCGGTTTTAAAAAGTTGCGGAAGGGCGCCACCTGGTGGATAATAGCGGTATTGCGGAAAGACGGAAAATCTCTTCATTGGCGGGGAAGCGTTTTCTCTTAATTGACGAGATATCTCGTCAATGGCGGAGAAAGAGTTAAGAATGTTCGAATCTGATCAGAAGAACGTCGGAGCTGCCCCAATCGCCAATCGTAAATATTAAATATGTTTACTATTTACGATCAGAAATCCTGATCGTTTTGAAATATGTCTGCAGCTCTTAGCAACTTTTTTGGTGGGCTTGAAAATATTTTGATCCAGCAGGGTTCATTGTAACGCTGTGCTACAACTAACCCCTCAGGACTTACGATATGAAAACCGCTAACGTTAGCGTACTTCTTGTCGTTGTTTTAAATAGGCTACACACGAATGATTGCTGGCTGCCAAGAAAATAAATGTGCCTGTCTTATCAAAAATCATGTGTCAATTTTATTTTTCTTCATAACTTTAATATTGATTGAATAAGGTCACGTCAAAGATTGAAATCATAATGAAATGAATGGATAATTGATGCACATTATCTCAGAATTTGATTTTGAAACTGTAATATGTTTATTACAGACTGGGTCACATACTGTATACATTTTTTTTTATCATAATTGTGCTGCTTTTTCTCACATATTTAGACATTTGTATCCATTTATAATTGAACTATTGTTAGATGATGGATAAAAAAGTGTGGATACCTGTCTATTAGACAGATATATGAACATAATCCACTTCAAGTATATAGATAGTATTGAAATATTTGCCTGCAAACTTAATTTTTAGCAAGTGTTACAACTAACCCCCTGCCTGTTACCATTATCCCCACCTATGGGGTAAGTTGTAACGTTTGCACTTTGTCACGTTTTGTGTAATTGTCCAAGAATGGTAAGTAATAGAAACAAACTTTAAATGTTCATTTGTAGCAGAGATGTGTGTGTTGCTTGTGTAAATAATTAATCAAACTCTAATATTTTTTCATGATTGAGCCAAAACCAAAAAGTGCTAGGTTGTGCCCCGCTCTCCCCTACATGCCTTTTTCTCATTGACTTTAAAGCAGTAGCTCTGTTTATAGTGCAGGTCTGATGGTTTGGCACAATATTATCAGGAGGGAATTTAAAAGCAGCGTAAGGTGAACCAAAGCTTTTGTTGTTTTAGGGTAGAGGACAGGGTGACCAGTTCACGCCAGCCCATCTGGTGTGAGGAGAGTTCCTCCCCTTATGGTGCTTCCTAAAAGTGTGTGTGTGTGCGCGCGCGCGTGTGTGTGTGTGTGTGTGTGTGTGTGTGTGTGTGTGTGTGTGTGTTAATTGTGCAGAACTGAGCACTTTGCAGGGTTGGACAGGGGATGCAAACACTCTCATCTCAATATTAAAACACTGCTTAATGACTTCCCTCAAATACACACACCCAAATAGTCACGTACAGAAAGATCATGAGTATGTGTGTCTCTCTCTCTCTCTCTCTCTCTCTCTCTCTCTCTCTCTCTCTCTCTCTGCAGGCTACGGATAATGACATTGGCACATTTGGAGTGATCCGCTATTACTTCAGCGATGAGCCAGACCAGTGAGATTTTTATTCATTAACATAATGTGACCTTTCACACTGATACAACGTTCTGTTTAATTCATTAATTCCCTTTAGTTAATTTAATCCACATCTTTGTGAATTTGCATGTTTTTCTTTTTTGCCTGTACCTATGTTTTTAAAAGATTTTCTATTAATGAGAGGATTGCATGTAGTAGCACAAACGTTTGTGGGTTTGAATCCAGAAAACATTCATACTGCTAAAATACATAAAAATGTCTGCCAAATGTGTAAATATAAATGTAATTTACCTTGCATTTAGCTGATGCTCTTATCTTAAGCAACTTACAGCAGTAAGGAAAACAATAAAGTGACTCAAAAATATTCAATAATATAAGAAGTGTGATACAAAGTTACATAGTTTCATTAATTTTATAGACAATACCTGCTTGAAATGAGTTTATATGTTAATAGCCACTATTAATGTCACAAATACGTCATGGCGTTAGCTGGATGCAAAACAAAAGGAAAACTGGAGGCTGCCAATAAAACTCAGAACAGAGTCAGCTACACAAGACACGAAAATGTCATCTTGTTGAAGTTCTGATTTGAAATTTTATTGCATACCTGCTGCCAGTGTCAGAAAAAAAAAAAACAACGACAACTGTGGAAAAATGCAATAAAACGAGCGGACTGAACAGAAACATTCATTAAAAATACTTGTGTTTGTAGCGCACACTTCATATCATGTACGTACAGCACATAGTTAATGATTTATAGCCCTTAAGTTTCTCTTTACTTAAAACGGATGGCAGGGTTCCCACGGGTCATGGAATTATTGGAATATCATGGAATTTTAAAAGGTCTTTTCCAGACATTGAAACTCAGGGAATTTTATATATATATATATTTTTAAAGTCATTGAATATCAGGGATTTTGTTTGTTACTTTAAATTTTAGTTTCCATTTATTAAAATGTAACTTGTGACGTGAGGAATACCACTTCCAGGTCCAAGTCTCCGCTGACTACAATTTAAACAGCTGTTTATTGGATCTGTTTATTCATTTCACGCATTTACGTTTTTATAAACTTAAGATGTCAGGCTAGCCAACTGGAGGTAATCCTGTCGCATTGTCCATTTATTAAATAAGCGTGTACGAACCGGCCAGTCTTTTTCCATCCATTAAAGTAAACTTTTTCAAATAGCATTCGCGGTCCAGGACAGCGTGTGACCTTTCATTGTCAGATAAAGTCGGATTTTGTCCAGTCATTGTTTTAAAACAAACTAACAAAACTTAGCTAGCTAGCGTTAGTAAAGTGGCCAGTTGTCTTTGCCTCCACCTAAACTCCGCCCACAAAAATTTTAATGATTACTAACTGAAAAAGGGTTTATTGAATAAAAAATATATACTGAAAATAAATGCAGCATTTTTGTCAGAACAACATTTATTTTTATGTTACTTTAACTTAACAAATTAAGTTAAACAATTGTTTTAATATAGTTTTGTCAACTTATCACAGTTAAAACCACTGATCTATTTAAATAACTGGATTGCGCATAGAACGCTTAACGTAACCGCTTGAGGTGAAGCCAGCGCAGAGTACAAGCGGCCATCTTGGGCGTCATTGACTTACATTCAAAAGCATTATCTTAATTCACCCGGTTTACAGCGTCACACAAAATTTATTTTTAGGATATGTGTACGTAAATTAATTATTATTTATGGTGTTATTTGCAATGTTTATGTTTTTAATTGAGCATGATGAGGGATTTATATAACAAAACGTTAAGGTGAGTGTGTATGTTGCATTCTGTTAATAACACGGGTATAAATAAAGCTTTTTGTTATTGAAAGCCTACATGGTCAGTGATATTTCTCTAAATAAAAATGACTTCTTATAAGCACAGTGGCATCGAAATTGGGTGTTGTTTATACAGTACAGTATATTGCTGCAAATGTTACTTTTAACCATGTTTTAAAACGTTATCTTAACTGTTTCAAAATAGGCGATAACATCGTTAATGCATTTTAATGTATGAACAAAACAATACTGTATAACATAACATAATTAATAAACCAACTAATTATTGCATGCACATACGGTATAAAGCATGATACTGTAATGAAGATGAATTTATAGTAACTCATTGTTTAAAAAGAAAATATACAACTTTAAATAAATAAAGTTGTGTTTTATCATAAAAATCTCATAACTCCTATTCATATAATAGAACGTTTGGGCATACCAATATTGCGGCGTGGGTGGCTTTCAAATTGTGACGTCATGCACAATCTAGTCATTTATAAAGATCAGTGGTTAAAACTTTAAATATTAGGTTGGATTGACTTGCAGAACCAAGTTGTTTTAACCTTATGCTACATTTTTCTACAGTGTAGACTTAAATACCTTGCAAGCCATTTAATTGAATTAGCTAAACATGTTTTGTTGTTTTTCATTGGTTGGTTGAAAGTTAGTGCCACCTGTCAACTCCTCCCCCAGGTTCTCAATGGATGCCGAGACGGGCTGGGTGACTCTGAGAGGTCGGTTGGATTACGAGCTCATGAGGCGTTTTACTTTAACGATATTGGCCCGTGATGGAGGTGGGGAGGAGACCACGGGTCGTCTCCGCATTAACGTACTGGATGTAAATGACAATGCGCCGATCTTCCAGAAGGAGGCGTACATGGGTTCACTGATGGAGAACGAACAGGCTCCGCAGCAGGTCATTCGAGCACGGGTAAGAAACGTACAGTACAGTTTTAAAATCTTTGTATGTCCATGACCTGAGTAGTGACTCCTGTACATGTGGCTACGTTGTGTTTAATTGTCTCTATGTGTGAACACAGCAGCACTTATATCAGCTGTCTGCTTTAATCTTCATTGTGACTGACAGTTTGACAGGCAAATATTGCACAGAGTTGCCTGACCAGCAGGTGGCAGCGTGTGTTTGCATGTGTAATTGTGTGTGTGTGTGTGTGTGTGTGTGTGTGTGTGTGTGTGGTGTGTGTGTGTGTGTGTGTGTGTGTGTGTGTGTGTGTGTGTGTGTGTGTGTGTGCGCAAGTCACTTCAAATGGTTTTTGCAAGCTGTTATATACCATATGTCTCAACTACACTGTATACCTAGAGTTATTTTATTATTGTCTCAAAACACAAAATGCAACTCTTTGCAAGACAGACAGTTCATTCACTTGAAACCTGAAAAGTCTGTCATTATTTTCTCACCGTCTTGTTGTTCCAAATGTGTTTCACTGACTTTTACTGAACACAGGAGAAGAAATATTGCAGGTTTTCAAGTTACAATAAAAGCAATTCAAATAAAAACAATTTTATATGGCTCGTGTGCTACAGTATGCCACTCGAAACCCTATGATAGCTTTGTGGGAGGACAGTAACATTTTACTTAAAGGGTTGTTCATAAGACTGACACGACACATTCATAATCATGACATGACACGTGTTATGAACATGAAGGAGATTTTATGACAATTGTTTTCAAATAAGTAATTTTTAATGCAAATATTACATTGTTTGAAATGTCTTTGTTATGACAACTTGACATAAATCTGTCAATAACATGACATAGCAGAATAATTATCAAACTTACTGTAAGAAACTACCTACAATGAAAAAAATGATTCATTCAAGTTACTCATTTTTTTAAGGTAAGTGGTTGCAATCAATTTATTTAAGATACATTTAAACAAAAGTGTTTTATTTCATTTTACTTTACTAATCTTTTTTTGTTTAAATGTAGCTTAAATAAATTGATTGCAACCACTTACCTTAAAAAATTTAGTTATTTGAATGAATCATTTTTTTTCAGTGTAGCTGTATGGTTTAACATAATATTAAACTGTCATTAAATGTCATTGTTAATACTCTGTCAAAAAATAAGTAAATACCTTAACAAAATGCCACAGACAAAAGATTATACTTAACTTTATGTATGTGCACATATTGCAGTGGATGGTTTAACACATTAATGTACTGTTTTTATTTAATTTTGTTCTAAAATTTGAATTGTTCTCCAAATGCAATAAAATATAATTGTATTATTATACAATATTATATTAATAATAATGATAACAACAAAATCAACAACTATTATTATTATTATTATTATTATTATTATTGGATGATTGTACACTGTAAAAAATACTTTGCTGCCTTAACATTTTTGTTAAATCAACTCAGATTTACAAGTCATGTCTACAGAGATGAGTTGTCACAACTTTTAAAATATAGTTGAGAAAAGTCAACTTAATTTTATAAAGTTAAAACAACTCACCTGTAGTTATAAAAACTCGTCTCTAGTCAAGATAAATAATAGTAAGTTGAAATGACTTGTAAATCCAAGTTAATTCAACAAAACATTTTAAGGCAGCAAAAACACATTGAGGAAACTTAAAAAAAAACATTATGAACTGAAGAATATTCATTATGCTGTTATAAAACTATTCAGACTTAATGACATTTTAATGACAAATTATATTTGTACCACTGTAGCTGAGGTCAAGAAAAATATTCATGACGCTGTTATAAAACTATATGACAGAGTATTAACACTTAATGACATTTTAATGACAAATTATATTTGTACCACTGTAGTTGAGGTCAATAAAAATATTCATGACGCTGTTATAAAACTATATGACAGAGTATTAACACTTAATGACATTTTAATGACAAATTATATTTGTAGCACTGTAGTTGAGGTCAAGAAAAATATTCATGATGCTGTTATAAAACTATTTGACAGAGTATTAACACTTAATGACATTTTAATGACAAATTATATTTGTACCACTGTAGTTGAGGTCAAGAAAAATATTCATGACACTGTTATAAAACTATTTGACAGAGTATTAACACTTAATGACATTTTAATGACAAATTATATTTGTGTCACTGTAGTTGAGGTCAAGAAAAATATTCATGACGCTGTTATAAAACTATATGACAGAGTATTAACACTTAATGACATTTTAATGACAAATTATATTTGTACCACTGTAGTTGAGGTAAAAAAAAATATTCATGACGCTGTTATAAAACTATATGACAGAGTATTAACACTTAATGACATTTTAATGACAAATTATATTTGTACCACTGTAGTTGAGGTAAAAAAAAATATTCATGACGCTGTTATAAAACTATATGACAGAGTATTAACACTTAATGACATTTTAATGACAAATTATATTTGTACCACTGTAGTTGAGGTCAATAAAAATATTCATGACGCTGTTATAAAACTATATGACAGAGTATTAACACTTAATGACATTTTAATGACAAATTATATTTGTAGCACTGTAGTTGAGGTCAAGAAAAATATTCATGACGCTGTTATTCAACTACTTGACAGAGTATTAACACTTAATGACATTTTAATGACAAATTATATTTGTACCACTGTAGTTGAGGTCAAGAAAAATATTCATGACGCTGTTATAAAACTATATGACAGAGTATTAACACTTAATGACATTTTAATGACAAATTATATTTGTACCACTGTAGTTGAGGTCAAGAAAAATATTCATGACGCTGTTATAAAACTATATGACAGAGTATTAACACTTAATGACATTTTAATGACAAATTATATTTGTACCACTGTAGTTTAGGTCAAGAAAAATATTAATGACGCTGTTATAAAACTATATGACAGAGTATTAACACTTAATGACATTTTAATGACAAATTATATTTGTACCACTGTAGTTGAGGTCAAGAAAAATATTCATGACGCTGTTATAAAACTATATGACAGAGTATTAACACTTAATGACATTTTAATGACAAATTATATTTGTACCACTGTAGTTGAGGTCAAGAAAAATATTCATGACACTGCTATAAAACTATATGACAGAGTATTAACACTTAATGACATTTTAATGACAAATTATATTTGTACCACTGTAGTTGAGGTCAAGAAAAATATTCATGATGCTGTTATAAAACTATATGACAGAGTATTAACACTTAATGACATTTTAATGACAAATTATATTTGTACCACTGTAGTTGAGGTCAAGAAAAATATTCATGACGCTGTTATAAAACTATATGACAGAGTATTAACACTTAATGACATTTTAATGACAAATTATATTTGTACCACTGTAGTTGAGGTCAAGAAAAATATTCATGACACTGCTATAAAACTATATGACAGAGTATTAACACTTAATGACATTTTAATGACAAATTATATTTGTACCACTGTAGTTGAGGTCAAGAAAAATATTCATGACGCTGTTATAAAACTATATGACAGAGTATTAACACTTAATGACATTTTAATGACAAATTATATTTGTACCACTGTAGTTGAGGTCAAGAAAAATATTCATGACACTGCTATAAAACTATATGACAGAGTATTAACACTTAATGACATTTTAATGACAAATTATATTTGTACCACTGTAGTTGAGGTCAAGAAAAATATTCATGACGCTGTTATAAAACTATATGACAGAGTATTAACACTTAATGACATTTTAATGACAAATTATATTTGTAGCACTGTAGTTGAGGTCAAGAAAAATATTCATGACACTGTTATACAACTACTTGACAGAGTATTAACACTTAATGACATTTTAATGACAAATTATATTTGTACCACTGTAGTTGAGGTCAAGAAAAATATTCATGACACTGCTATAAAACTATATGACAGAGTATTAACACTTAATGACATTTTAATGACAAATTATATTTGTACCACTGTAGTTGAGGTCAAGAAAAATATTCATGACGCTGTTATAAAACTATATGACAGAGTATTAACACTTAATGACATTTTAATGACAAATTATATTTGTAGCACTGTAGTTGAGGTCAAGAAAAATATTCATGACGCTGTTATAAAACAATATGACAGAGTATTAACACTTAATGACATTTTTAATAAAAATTCAATTTGTATCACTTGTAAAAAGTGATCAGTTGTGTTGTCTTGGTAATGTCAAGTGGTCATGACAAGTTATGATGTATTGGTTTATGTCAAGTTGTCATAACAAAGAGATCTCAAACAATGTCATCTTTGCATTAAAAATGACATCATTTAACAAATGACACTTAATGACAGTTGTCATAAATATGCATAAAATCTCCTTTATGTTCAAAACACATGTCATGTCATGATTATGAAGGTTTCGTGTCAGTCTTATGATCACCCCTTCAAGTTAAGTGTTACCAAAAAAGGATACATGTGTATAATGATATGAGGATTAGTAAATATACTGTAATTTTCATTTCTGTGCAAATTATTTTTTTAAGGATAAGATGCTTTCTTCCAAATTCCTATGCACAATGGTTTATCCTAGGATTCAAACTAATATCAAACCATCATGCTACATAATCTATATATAAAATATCAATTGTAACAAACTTTATATCCATATTTCTCCCATCAGGCGACGGATGAGGACTCTCCTCCTAATAACATCTTGACTTACTCCATCATCTACGCCTCTCAGTTCAGGACGTATTTCAGCATCACTGTCATTGAGGGCTATGCAGGTGTGTGTTCAAATATTTTCTCATACACTGTAAGATGATTTCACAGGTTGTTCACGGTCACATTAGACATTATGCACCGTGTCCTGTCTCGTACAGTAAGTGATTCGGCGAGGAATCAGATTTAGGTTTAACACCTTAAAGCGTGAAAATACCTTTCGAAATGCCTTTGTGACCTCTGGTGTTTCATAAATGGATTATAGATGGCTGTCTTGTAGGGAATGTGCTGTTGCATGTGTTTCTCTTTTCGGGTATTAATGGGATTCGTGTCACATCTCCATCTTCTCAGTCATCACTGTGAACCGTCCTCTGGATTATGAAATGATACCTGGTGGTATGATCTTCTTGACTCTGATGGCTAAAGATGGGGGTAACCCATCCCTCAACAGCACTGTACCTATCACCATCGAAGTGTTTGTAAGTACTACGGTTTTTTATGTAGTATTTTATCTTCTTTTCATTGATATGTTGGTTTCTTTAAAGCACCAGTAGCCTACAGAGGTTTTCCTAACTTAAAGTCCCCATGAAATCAAAACAGAATTTTTTTTAAGTGTTCATTATAAACTTTTTAGCCATGTGGTTATTTTTATTATTGATGTGCCGTCATAAACTTTAATCAAAATCTGAAAATGGCATTTCACCCTCTTGTGGTGATCCTTCTCTGATGACGTCAGCTTGAAGGTTTGGGCGGAGCATCCGTTAACAATCAATTCACAGTGGAAACACAAGCCACACCCACTGTGATATTCCATTTTAACCGAAAATACGCCACAACACGGAAGTAGTCAATCGCGACTTCCTGTTCACAGGGACCTTGTCATTAAATTACCTGCAGAAATTTTCATTCAGCGCTTTTTTGGAAATGCTCTCCCATGCTTATTTGCCCTGTTTAGTAAATCTGACCCCTACACTGCAAAAAATAATTCTCAAGAAAAAAAAATCTTAATATTTTTGTCTTGTTTTCAGTAGAAATATTTAAAAACTCTTAAATTAAGATGCTTTTTCTTGAAGAGCAAAACGACCCAAGAAAATAAGTCAAATTTTTAATCCAAAATATCAAATTTAAGTGATTTTGTGCCGAAAACAAGCAAAAAAGTCTGCCAATGGGGTAAGAAAATTTTTCTTGAAATTTGGAAAGAAAATTTTTCTTGAAATTTTCTTGAATTTAGTGTTTAAGAAAAATGTTCAATATTTTTTTGCTTACCCCAACTTATTTTCTTAGGTCATTTTGCTCATAAAGAAAAAGCATCTTAATTTAGGAATTTTTTGATATTTTTACTGAAAACAAGACAAAAGTACTAAGACATTTTTTTCTTGAAATTCATAACAGTTTACTCTGGAGAGATGTTCTGATGTAAACTACACTGCAAAAATTGATTTTCAAGAAAAAAAAATCTTAGTATTTTTGTCTTGTTTTCAGTAAAAATATCTAAAAATTCTTAAATTAAGATGCTTTTTCTTGAAGAGCAAAACGACTCAAGAAAAAAATTCTAGTTTTTAGACCAAAAATATCAAATTTAAGTGATTTTGTGCATAAAACAAGAAAAAAAGTCTGCCAATGGGGTAAGAAAATTTTTCTCGAATTTTTTTTAAATTTAGTGTTTAAGAAAAATGTTCAAGATTTTTTTGCTTAGCCCGACTTATTTTCTTGGGTCATTTTGCTCATCAAGAAAAAGCATCTTAATTTAAGAATTTTTATATATTTTTACTGAAAACAAGACAAAATTACTAAGAATTTTTTTTTTGAAATTCATAAAAGTTTACTCTGGAGGGATGTTCTGATGTAAACTACACTGCAAACATTTTTTTCAAGAAAAAAATCTTAGTATTTTTGTCTTGTTTTCAGTAAAAATATCTAAAAATTATTTTTCTTGATGAGCAAAACGAACCAAGAAAATAAGTCTAGTTTTTAGACCAAAAATATCAAATTTAAGTAAAAAAAATCTGCCAATGGGGTAAGCAAAAAATCTTTTTTTTTTTTTTTTAAACACTAAATTCAAGAAAAATTTAAAAAAAATTCAAGAAATATTTGCTAACCCCATTCTCAGATTTTTTGCTTGTTTTAAGCAAACCACTTACATTTGATATTTTTGGTCTAAAAACTAGACTATTTGCAAAAATTATTTTCTAACTTAGTATTTTTGTCTTGTTTTCAGTACAAATATATTGAGATACATTTTATTGATGACCTAAGAAAATAAGTCTAGTTTTTAGACAAAAAAAAACATTCAATGTAAGTGAATTTTTGCTTGTTTTAAGCACAAATTGACTTAAATTTTGTATTTTTTGTCTAAAAACTAGACTTATTTTCGTAAATTTTTTGATTTTTTTTTGTTGAAAAATACTACTTAAGAAAGTCATTTTTGGCAGTGTTACCTTTAAACAAAAACATTAATGTTACCAAATATCTACTCAGTATTTTGAGATTGTGATCTGCGTGTTAATTCTAGATTCAGTGGTTTTCTCTCAGGTCCACCGGCTGAGACGTTTAATCCATGGATAATTTCTCTTTGACATTTCTTTGCTCTTTTATAATGATTACAATTAGACACATTTCATCTGGATAACAGCAGGGATTTGACACATCCAGCTTAGAGAGCGTGCATGTGTGTGTGTTATCACTAAACGGTAAACTGAACGCAAGTGGTGAGACTGCGTATATTAAATAATTTCACATCGCCACAGCCTGTGAGTTTCCATTAAGACGCAAAAGCACTCCATCAATTCATCCAATTACAACTAAGAGCAGTTTGTTCCCTGTGGAAAATTAATGAGTTAATATTTAAAGGTTTTTATATACTCCCTAAAATGCTGACACCCCTCCCTCCCTCTCTCTCTCCACAGGACCAGAACGACAACCCTCCCGATTTCAGCCTTTCGTCTTACATCATCAACATACCTGAAAATATCAATGCAGGTATGTTTGCTATTACTGTATATGATCAGGAGGTAGCACATGTACAATCCACAAAACCTAGCGAGAACACAGCTCAATACCTGTCAGTGATGATTTACAGTGTTCAGCCGGCTGTGCACGGCTTCTGTTCCACACTAATGTAGTGTTATGTTAAAATAAGTGCTGTTTTCCCAGTGCTTTGACACAGACATGGTTTGATGATCGAGTTTTGATTCAGTTCTGACCATTTAAAACCAAAACCACAGAGCAACAAGCTTGCAAGCTTGCAAGACAAATACTGTGCTGTTATTCCTCATTCGGGCTTGGGCTTTATTCTTAACCGTAAAGGAGCTGACAGCAATTTCCAGCAACAAATTTACCTGAAGTCTGTTTCAATTTTATGACATTTAGGGGTGAAATTATATGGCGCTTTACCATTGCATAGTACCCCACAGTTTGGTTTGGGTCAGGTCGGTCAGCTCACGTCACTTTGGCTTGGTTAGCTTCTTCATCATGTTTAGTATCACTTCAAAGTTGGAGGGATTAAAGGCGTGTCGTTATATTTGCGCTGCCTACTGCTGTGACATCATACAAGTGAAAGCGTCGTTGTACATTTCCATACATTTATTTATTTATCAGTCTGCCACAAAATTAAAATTGGCCACCATAAATAGATGTTTACACATCACGTTTGTCACTACCTCTGTCTCACATGACAGTTTTTGTACAAACACCCGTGGTGTCAGTCGACGCGCTCCGCTGAGCATCATTTAATTTGCATTTAAGCAAGTATGCAGACGTGCGCGTTGCGAATGTGCCGCCACAAACTGCAAGTCTTAAAAAAACTGTTATGGTGTTCCTGATTCTTAACCTGTGGATGTTTTTCATCGCTAAAAGGGAGTTTGGGAACTTATAGCAGATTACAGACATTATAGCGATGACGCTGGTAGTGACGATTCTCTCAGACCAATCAGTGATCTACAGTGTTTTTGCGTCACGTTTTGGTATCAGCTCGGCTCGCTTGGAACCCCAACCGATTCGGTACTTAAAAAAGTATTGGGTTATACTTATTGCACCCAGTGGAAAAGCCCTCAAAAGTAAGCTGACCTAAACCAAACCGTGGGGTACTATGTAATGTAAAAGCACCATATTTATGCATTTATTTAACCACATAGCTGACTTTATACTGCATAGATGGGATATAATAAAATGTTGATTTTAGTACAACCCACAAAGAATTTGAAGAAGAAAGTCATTGGGGTCCGGAATAAAATGAGGGTGACACTTGTCCCAATAAAATCATTAAAAAATTATAATCAAAAACAACAAAAAAGACACTTGGTTTAAAGGAAACATTTCACAAGACTTTTTTAAGAGGTCAAATATAAAAAACCAAAAACCAACATAGATAATTTAATACAGCATGTTAAAATTGCCACTTTGTGCAAAAATTTTTGGGTGTGTCCTTTAAAATGCAAATGAGCTGATCTCTGCACTAAATGGCAGTGCCGTGGTTGGATAGTGCAGATTAAGGGGTGGTATTATTCCCATTCTGACATCACAAGGGGAGCCAAATTTAATGACCTAATTTTTCACATGCTTGTGGAGAATGGTTTACCAAAACTAAGTTACTGGGTTGATCTTTTTCACATTTTCTAGGTTGATAGAAGCACTGGGGATCGAATCATAGCACTTAAACATAGAAAAAGTCAGTTTTTCGTGATATATCCACTTTACACTGCAAAAAAATTACTTTCTTACTTGGTATTTTTGTCTTGTTTTCAGAATTTTTTTAAAATTCTATTCTTAAATTAAGATGTATTTTCTTGATGAGAAAAATGACCTAGTTTTTGGACAAAAAAATTAACTTTAAGTAAATTAGTGCTCAAAACAAGCAAATAAATCTGCCAATGGAATAAGAAACATTTTCCTGAAATAAGTTTAATTTTTACATAAACACTTAATTTAAGAATTTTTTTTCTTGTCCCATTGTCAGATTTTTTTTGCTTGATAAAAGCACAAATTCACTTAAATTTTATATTTTTGTCTAAAAACTAGACTTATTTTCCTAGGGCATTTTGCTCATCAAGAAATTCATCTTAATTTAAGAATTTTTAGATATTTTTTACTGAAAACAAGACACAAATAGTAAGCAAGAAAGTCATTTTTTGCAGTATAACGAAGTCTGGGAATACAGTATGTAGGCATCAATTATGAAATTATCTTTTGATAGTTATGATAAACTAATAAAAATTCCACTGTTATGTGACTGTGTTGAATTTATTAGAATTTCAATGAAATAAATTCCCGGTCAATTTATATCATATTCCAAGAATTGAACAAGACTCGCTGCCTGTTTTTAAATCCCACATCTTTTGTTTTTGTTCATGACTCATTACACAAACTTCTCTCTATTTCTCTCTGTCAGGAGCGACGGTGTTGTTCGTTAACGCCACGGATCTGGATGCGTCTCGGGAATTCGGTCAGGCTTCACTCATCTATTCCCTTCAGGGAAGCTCACAGTTTAGACTCAACACTCGATCAGGTGAACCGCAGCATTCATTTTCATCTGCCCGTTTCTCCAATCAAATCCTTCAAAACTGTAGATCTGTAGATTATTGCCATCAATAGAGTCAATAAATGTGCTTTAAAAGAAAAACTAATGACTGGGTTTGCCAAAATTTTACCAGGAAATCTTTGAAAGATTCAGAGTCTTATTTGTGGTGCAGTCTTATCCGGCAAGCTGTAACAGGTGTATTATGTGTGAATTTGTAGGTGAAATCACCACCACAGCTCTGCTCGATCGAGAGATGAAGTCTGAATATATTCTGATTGTAAGAGCCGTGGATGGAGGGGTCGGGCCGCTGCAGAAAACTGGCATCGCCACGGTAAAGACTGACAGACGTCTCAGCTTGAGACTTCAAGACTCGCTCTCTCTTTACAACCCACATTTTACAATTAAAGGAGTAGTTCAGTCTGTCATCATTTATTCACCCTTATTTTATTCCAAACCCCAATGAGTTTCTTTCTTCTGAACACAAGGAGATTTTTTTTAAGAATAGAAAGTCTTTTCCATATAATGAAAGTGCATGAGGACCGGATCAGTCAGGCTCTGAAATGAAAAAAGACACTATAAAAAAAGTAATATAAAGGAGTCTGTGCTATATTTAAGGTCCTTTCAAGTCGAACAATGTCGGGTAAAGAGCACCGTTAAATAAATCTTGCTCTTCATTGTAGCTCTCGAATTGAAACCTTATATGATGGGGTGAATAAATGACCACAGAATATCATTTCATAGCTATGGTGCATTGGACGGTGTACATCTACAGGACATGTAAGAGCTGTAGGTTCGAGTCTGCCCCCCAAGCTCCCCTGATAGCAATAACATGGTTCCCACGGGTCTTGAAATCCTTGAAAGTTTGTGAATCTGGGACGAAAAAATTCAAGGCCCTGGGAAGTTTTTGAAAATATACATACAAAGATACAGGTCATTGAAAGTGCTTGAATCTATTATATGCAAGAAATTTTCTTGAAAAGAATCCATATTATTCCCTGTGTAGTTTTGGATATGAAAACATCTCTGGTTACGTATGTAACTGTTGATCCCTGAGAAGGGAACAAGGCGCTGCGTCTCCCTTGCCATACTTCCTGCGTCCCTGTAACGCCGTCTTTGGCAATATTTCAGATAGCGATAAACTTCCTGGCTCCCGCGTCACCCTGTCTTTGTCGTTAAGCCTCACCATTGGTTGAATTTGATTTACACATTCAGACGCACTTACCCCTGGAGGCGTCCCCAAATTGTCACCGCAGTGATGCAGCCCGAGTTCCCTCAAAAGGGAACTGTAACAATGTATCTTAAAAGGTAACACGATGTAACCTTGCTCTCACTTGAAATGTGTCCCCACATTTAGTCCTTGAATTTGAGGGTACTGGACCTGGAAAGTCCTTGAAAGGTCCTTGAATTTAAAGTTAACTAAGGTGTGGGAACCCTGAATAAGCTCTGGGGCGGATCCGTAACCGAACCGCTCCGAAGTCAGCAGCTCCAGTCTGGATCCGTTGCGGATCCGCCCCGGAGCGATCTTGTTTATTGTTTTACTGCATGTTGTAAGCATAATACGATAACAGTATCTGTCCCTGCAGGTGAACATCACTATACTGGACATAAACGATAACGCTCCCATGTGGCGGGATGAGCCGTATCAAGCGAACGTCGTGGAGATGAGTCCCATCGACACGGATGTCATTACTGTAAGTGTACTGATCGAATGATCTGAACCCTTCAAATGGATTTAAATTTTTTTTAACCTTTTCAAAATAATAATAATAATAACACTTTGAAACAAGGAGTAAAAGCAAAACTATTGGTAATTAATCTGTATGGGTAGATGTCATTCAAAGTAATCGAATATTGATATATGCACAGATTGCTAATTCATTTCTGATGCTCTTAGATGTAGATTTATATTTAAGTTTTTTTTTTTTATAAACAGTTCACCCAGAATTACAATTCTGTTATTGTTTATTGACCTTCATGCTGTTACAATACGACCTGCTGTTGACATTTCTTTGAAGCCCAAAGTAATTTTAAATAATGTCGTCTCTGTTACATAAAATGACAATTCAGCTGTGAAGCTGTAAGATGGGAAAAAGCTTCAAAAGGCATCCACACAACTCATTCAGTATATTGCATCTCTTCTGAAGTCACATGACGGTTTTGCATAAGAAACAGACTACGGTGGGTTATTCACTTTAAATACAGGGTCTGTAGAGATGCCAAAAAGATAAAATTAAATGATTAAAAGATACATAAGAGTCCCAAATCTTAAAGTCAGCAAGTTAGCACTATTGATTTGTGAGTCGTAATGTCTTACATTTTCTCTTTCGGTCAAATCCCCTCTGTACCCAGAGGAGTAAGTACCCATCTCCTTTTCGGCTGGAGAAAACCCCTCTGTCCCTACCTTTGATCGTCTGGAGTTTGGCAGCTGAATTCAAAGTGGGCGCTCACCTCTGTGTCCTTGAGACGTTTGTCTGAGCTCGCTGTACTGTATGGCTGGTGAATGAATAAATTATTTTACACCTTAATTTCAGTCACACCATCTCTGGATTGAGTTCACATAGATTGTGAAAAAAATGGCAAGAGCTTTCCGAAACTCATGCTTTACAGTGTTTCTAGGAGTTTGGGTTTACACGCTGTAAAAAAGTTGGTTTAACTTTAAAAAGTAATATACAGTAGGGGACAGCAGGGGTGAAAGTACCATTTTTCAGAAAAACATTCTTTTTAAAGATAATGTTTTAGACACATGTGTGGTCTATCAATACCAGGTGAAATGTTAAAAACATGTATAACAACTTTAGTATAATTTCACTTTGAACATAAGTAGCGCATTGTTACTTTTGACCCTGACAGCTGTGACGAAAGTAACAAACAGGTGGGTCAAAAGTAACACAACAGAACAAGATGGATTTTTTGTTACTCTTGTTTTTAGTAAATATACATGACTATGACCTTAATGGCAAACATATTTTAATTAGGGCTGGGAAAAGATTAATCGTGATTAATCGCATACAAAATAAAAGTGATTTTTGGCATAATATATGAGTGTGTGCTGTGTGTAATTATTATGTACATATAAATACACACACAATTAAGAAACATTTACGTGTATATATATATTTATTTATATTTTTATATATTCTATATTATATATAAATTAAAAAAAATTATATATAAATAATAAAATCTGACATGAATATATGTATGTGTGTGTGGTTAAATATACACAATAATTACACACAGTACACACACATATAATATGCAAAAAAATAACTTTTATTTTGTATGTGATTAATTGCGATTAATCTTTTCCCAGCCCTAATTTTAATGTTTATCTTTGCAAAAAATAATGAAATTACATTTTCATTTTAAATTAAATTTTCATCAAATGTTTCAAAAGCAACCCAACAGTACAAACTTAAATTGTTGAGAATAAAACATTTTTCAACAGTATGAACACTATGAAAATTATATGTAATCAAATTAGCATAATATAATTTTCAACATAATGCATAATGTTGGAGCAGCGGGACAAAAGTAACAAGTGTTAATTTCGTCCCAACAGGAACTTTTGACATTTAAACACAATTTACTTTTATTTTGAAAAACTCTGAAAAGTCAAACTTCAGGATGTGTTAGATTACTAAAAAAAAACCTGTAGATTGATCAGTACTTTAACACATGAAACCAGAAACGCAACACGTTATAAAAAAATCAACATGATCTCACAAAGTTCCGTGGGATAGTCACGGAATTTTGTGCTCATTTTTCCGTGGCATTCTCACGGATCTCCGCATTTTTCCGTGGCCCTGCTACGGAATGATTCTCACGGATTGGTTACTCAACTGCTTTTTCCTATTTTCAAACCATTTTCGCTTCGGTTTAGGGTTAGATTTGGTGTTTGCGTTAGGATGTCACTTTAACTATTGGTTTATACTATTTTTTCTGATTTATTCTTTTATATTTTCTAAACTTTAAACAATTGTCGCCTGGCGTTGGGGTTAGAGTTGGGTTTGGGTAGGGATGTCATTTCATGTAAATCTAACCCTAAACCGAAGCGAAAATGGTAAGAAAATAGGACAAAACAGTTGAGTAACCAATCCGTGAGAATGCCACGGAAAAAGACAGTCCGTAGCAGGGCCACGGAAAAATGCGGAGATCCGTGAGAATGCCACGGAAAAATGAGCACAAAATTCCGTGACTATTCCACGGAAATTCGTGAGATCAGGTTGAAAAAAATGACCACTTTAGAAATTTACTTCCCATGATTAAAAACAGCTTTCAGGACCTACACATGCAAAACGGCGATGAGATAACGCAATATTTATCAGCTCTGTCAAGGGTTGCGTGCTAAAGATGCACACCCATTTCTCAGCCAATCAAAATGAAGCATTTAACAGCCCCATGGTATAAGTAAGGTATAATTTATAGCAGTTGTTATTGCAGAAATAAGCTTTGACAGTATTGTCTTGTATTATTTTGCAATAGCTGCCTGTACTTTATCCCTCTTATTAAACATGATCTCACCTAAAGTCATGTTATAGTCACTCAAAATTGTATTAATTTATTTGTGTCCATGGCACGAAATTCAGCTTTTTCGTGACAATTTCTATAAATAGTTTCTCGTGTCCGTGGCACCACTTTCTTTTCCGTGACATTTTATGTATTGCTTTCTTATAGTTTTTTTTTTCTATTTTTAAATCATTGTCACTTGGGGTTTGGGTTAGGATGTACTTTTATTTATTGGTTTCTACATATTTTTCTTCCGCTTTTAAAACTATTCTCGCCTGGAGTTGGAGTTAGAGTTGGGGTTTGGGTGTCTAAAAATGTAACAGAAAGTGATTCTAACCCCAGCAAGCGACAATGGTAAGAAAATAGGAAAAAACTGAGAAAACAATACATAAAATGCCACGGAAAAAAGTCGTGCCACGGACACGAAAAACTATTTATATAAAGTCACGAAAAATAAATTTTGTGTGACTATATCATGACTTTCTGAGAGTGCTCTTATTACACAGCTATTTAGTACTGAACTTCATTAGAAGACAACTTATTAAAATGTAGCCTTGAGTCAAGTGCATACTTCATTACCCAGCTGGACACTGCTCAGAAAAGAGAGATGAATGAGAACACTGAATTGAAAATCCTCAATTTTTTAGTCTCAAGGAATGTGTGAGACTCCTACTTTCAAATTACTTCACTTATTTGCAGTCTTTAAAATAAAGATTCTTAAAAGGTATGTTGTTGAGCTGTATGCTTCCGTAAAGACATCCACAAAACCTTTTTTGTTGCACAAATTATTGCACATTACTTATAGTACAGACTAATATAAGTAAATAGGAAAAAACATTGAGAAAACAATACATAAAATGCCACGAAAAAGAAAGTCGTGCCACGGACATGAGAAACTATTTATAGAAAGTCACGAAAAAGAAATTTTGCGTGACTATAACACGACTTTCCGTGAGAGTCTGCTCTTATTACACGGTTATTTACCTCATTGGTAGGGTAAGGGACATTAAATATTGAATTGAAATATTTCAATTGCTCATTTTTAACGAATGCAAACCTTCCCGCAAGGAAAACGTTTCCTTTCGGCTTTAAGATAAAACAAGACGTTCGAATGTCGGAATAACATATCTTGTAATGTGGCAACTGACCAATCAGAGTCGAGCATTTTATAATGCTGTGTAAAAAGTTTAACAAATAGTTCAAGTAAACATGGCTATGCTTTGCACGTTTGTACGAGAGAGAAATATCATCCTTAGATAAACTTTACATTAGACCCGTGCTCTCCATCATTGCTTTAAACTCTCTCTAATCGACTCTGAACAGAGAAGTCTAGCCCTTAATATTTTAATAATGAAAGACCTCTGTTCTCTAATGACCAATTAAGTGATTTTTAGTGCTTCTCTTTTAGCACAGTGAATAATTGATTGACCCTTTAAAAATACAGCCAGAGTTTTAGACAGTAGTGCCGCCCCGTGCATAAATCTCCCATCATGCCGTTCTGTCGGGAAAGGTTGATGTGATTTAATTCTGTTGCACCATAGGATTGTGTGTTGTGCCTATGGACTCATTTCCATCTCTCTGTCTCTCTCTCAGGTGTTGGCACTGGACCCTGATTATGGTGATAATGGGACGGTAGTGTACTCTATAAATCCAGAGAACCCGTTCTACACTATCAATCGTAATACCGGTAAGATCCGCACCAGCGGGGCCGTCCTGGACAGAGAGAGTCGAGACACCAGAGCCGCACAACTTATGAGAACCATCATTGTCTCTGCTACAGACCGTAAGTAATTCTCATCTGTCCCATAATGCATCACTCTCTTTGTCCGAGGTTATAAAAAAAAATTTGAGTCTGTCCTACTATTCGTTTACTTTCTTGTGTATTTTCTTTCAGTTCTCATCCAAAATCTAGTGAAATGACTATAGGTAGCATTTTTATGCATTGCAAAGTGATCACTTTTACAAATAAATTGCTTAAAAGGTTCTTGAAAATGCAGAAAGGTTCTTCGGATGTTAAAGAGCACCTATTATACGATTCACGATTTAACATTTACTTTAGTGTGTAAGTGTGTATTACTACTGGAATATTTTGCATCCTTTGTAAAGACTTTTCTGCACACCCCAAACCTTTAACACGCCCCTTTTCTTTCCTACCTTTTGGCACGCCCATAGCTCCAGCCTGCAGATTTCCCTACTAGAAAAAAATTATGTCTACGTATGTGATCACACCAGGTCTAATGCTGAGTTTACACCAACCAGTTTCGGGCGTCAAAATCACGTCTACCGCACGTGGTTTGCCGTTTGAACAATTTGGATGCATTCGCGCGTGTAGAGCGGAGTAGACGCGCGTAAAAAGCAAGCATTTGACGCGCGTCAGAGGCAAACTCCGCTTCTTGTGGGAGGGTTGTCTGTTTGCAAAATGGCTGATGTTGATTGTGCATTTATCGAGAGAGTTACCAGCTTGTATTTGGTAACCTTACTATAGGGGGAAAATAAACGGTGCGGGTCGATAAACGTCATGTGACTCAAAAGTGAAGTGTGCATTATAATTACCATAGAAATAAAAACTTGTGCCGTATAGCTCCGGGTGACTGCTTATGGACAATATCAAGCCTTGGTTGAATGAGTGACTCCGGGCGGAGCTGCCACCACAGTAGCAAGCAGGCTCCTGATTGGTTAACGCGGCGCGAAATTCCGCCAAAGTTCAAATTTTTCAACTCGGGCGTCAGCCGCAAATTCGCGTGAACCGCAGATGCACAAAAAGCACCATTCACGCTTACCGCACGTACCACGCTCAATTCACGCTCGAGCTTCATGCGCAAAAGAGGCGGAAACGCGTCTTCCGTGCCGAACGCCTCTTCCGCGCCCCGGGACCTCCTGACGCGCGTCAATGCGTCTTCACATTGAATTAACATTAAAATCACTCGCGCTTCACACCTCTACCGTGGGTTGGTGTAAATGTAGCATTAAGAGGAACCAATGAGGAACCATTCACCCAAAACTGTTTTTCTGGCATTGTCTGACACCTTTATTTTTAAGTTATAAAGATAAATATACTGTCTTGTAAAATAACTTGTAATACAACATTCCCAGAATGCATTGCGATGAATTCATATGAAAACATAACTCCAAGATGACAGATGATAAATGAAGTAGCATTATAAAATAGTGCCATTAACAATAGATTAGGAGGAGTTGTATATTATGTATATTTCTGTCTTTAAGATTATAATGTCAGTTTAGAGAATTTGCATTAGTAGCGCAAAGGTCACAGGTTTGATCCCAGGAAACACCCATAGAGGTAAAATGTATGCTGTGCAATGTAGCTCACTTTGTATGAAAGTGTCAAATAAATCATGTGTAAAGTGCCATTTATATGTTGTTTATTTGGAGTGTTTTAAATCAATCACTTATGAGATTCACGGTTAGGATGCATCCTTAGAAGGCAGCTGCAGCACACTAGGTTTTTGCATATATGTCTGTTTTGTTAAGTCTGTTTTAGTCATCACAGCCATGTGTGACATCTCAGATTTACGAATGCTTCCCCCTCAGTGGATATAAAATAAAGTCTTTTCTGTATGCGGATATGTATTCAAGTATTTTTATCGTTGTGTTGCCTCCCTCAGGTGGGACTCCTCCATTGCGCTCTTCAGCGAGCGCTACGGTGTACGTTAACCTTCTGGACCTCAACGACAACGATCCGGCCTTTCTCAATCTCCCATTTGTAGCTGAAGTACCTGAGGGGCTTCCTATCGGATCTTCTGTTTTTAGGGTTAGTATATGAATGGTTGAAATGATCTTCACAGAGCATGAATATTATATCACTGATTAACTATTTAACAGCAAAAACAAGCTTTTTAGTGCACGAGAGGTTCTAACTGAATGTTATCATATTGCTTTCGGCATATTTTGCAAGATGTATAGCCTAGTAAAATATATAACCCAGTATTTTTTTTAAATATCTATAAGAAATGGTGTGTAGTATGCACACTATCTTTTGTCACATGATCTCATGATTCAGATGAATATATATCTAAAGTTATTTTGTCTTTTTATTCCAACCGGTCATCTGATGCTCTGCTGCCCCCTGCTGTTTTCCTCTCACAGGTGCAGGTCCAGGACCCTGATGAGGGAGATAATGGAGCGGTTACCATGGCGCTACAGGTGGCAACGCCACGAATGGACTTCAGGCTCAACATCACCACAGGTATCATGGTTTCCACGGCTGTGCTGGACCGCGAGCAGATCGGACAGTATTATCTGAGGATCATCGCGTATGATGCGGGCCAGTTTCCACGAACTTCCACAAGCACTCTCACTATCACAGGTACAGATCTAAAGAACCAACATGTGTCCATTGCTATTAACTAGAAATGATAAGTTATGTTAAATAAATAGTTTACTTGCAAATGAAAATTCTGTCATTGTTTACCCTACAAACTTACTTTATGAAAGCTTGGCCGCTCTTTGTGACCCAGTCTGTAAAATCTGGGTTTAAGTCTCATAATTTAATTATAAGGTTTGGAGCATCGATGTTTGATTTCATTAATTGATTTTAAAGATATCAAGGTTATATTTTCACCTAAATTTATTTACATGATGTACTATAGGATGCATTTTATGTAGAAACCAGTCAGTCACAGACTGGAACTGGGTTACATATAAAGTATTTACAGTTAGTATATGTGGACTATTATTCAATTTAAATGATCTCTTTCCTCAGTAATCCATTATTTAACAGCTATGCATCATCGTGTTACCACTTACATTTTGATATATTTTTCACACAAAGCTACCATATGGCTTCAGCAGACTTGGAGGATAGAGTCCTTTGGGCCACTTTCATTGTATTTTTCTGATGCATTTCTATGTAATTTTGCCTTTACATCCCTAGCTATGAAAAATAGCGGTCAGAATAGTTTTCCACAATGTACCTTTTGTATTTTTTGGAAGTCAGATTGAAACAACATAAAGGTTTCCCCAATAGCTTCTCTCTCTCTCTTTCTCTCTTTCGCAGTTTTGGACGTGAATGACGAAACTCCAACTTTTTTTCCAAGCGTTTACAACATATCTCTAGAGGAGAGCGTGCCACGTGATTACGTGGTGGTCAGACTGAACTGCACTGATAATGATGCGGGTCTGAATGCAGAGCTCAGCTATTTCATCACAGGTCAGTGTTGTTACAGGGGTCAATGACAAAACAAGCTCCTAAAAACATGAAAAAATTGGTAAAAATGGATGTAATGCATATTTTTGAGTTAGGAACAATGTGTTTAAAAAGTTTTGCTCATTGAAGTACATTTCAGTACATTTTAATTAGTTTTTAACAATATTTTTTATCCCCATTCAAAAAAATGTCAGGTGGTACAACCAATCATTGTCTAATTGCCAGAAAAGTTTTAATGCGCTTCCTGTGTCATGCTGATCGTTTGTTGATTTGATAGTGACATTAAAATTATAATCCTGAAAATAGTTTAAAAGTGTAAAACATATTTACCATAAAACTAACATTTGAGAATTAGTATAATAATTATAGTCAACCTTAGCTTGCATTTATTTTAAAAAATGAATTATGAAATTATTAGCTTATTAAAATTATTTATCCCTTTTTTATTTCTTAGGTGCATTCATAGCAGTTGCACACTTTGATTTTCTGGTTGCACCACCTGACCTCTGCAATGAATTTACATTTAAAGGAACAGTATGTAGGATTGTGGCCAAAACTGGTATTGCAATTACAAAACGTGTGGCTAAAACTGGTACTGCAATCACACAGCTGGTGGCCAATATACCAAACGACAACATAAACATCAGTTGAGGGCTGCAACTCCACTTTTTAAATGACAATATCCTGGCCGGACCACTGTTGTCAGTGATATAAGTATTTCAAATGAAAATGATTTCTTAATGTCTAGTGACATTTCAGGGCCATTTAATGATTAATTGATATAAATTTCTTACATACTGTTCCTTTAACAGACTTCTACTGATTTAAGCCTTTGCATGTGATATCAAATGCATAAATCGTTTGTACACAATGATGATGTGGCATATATGGTAAGAGTCAGCAGTGAAGCAACACAGACAGAGAAAGTTATTTGACTTTATCAACTTTTACAACACAGCTACCAGATCCGTATACTATAGTGGAGTGGATAGAAGACGTTAGCAGATGGCCAAAAATAGGTTGCCAGATACATATATATGTATATTATTATATTATATTAGTGCAACCAAACGCAACGACCAGACATTTTGATGCTGGAAAAACATTTTAATAAACTTTCTGAGTTGCTACCACATAAGACCCAATGGGGAATAACATCACTTCTGTTGCCTAAATGCGCGCGCAGGCTATATGATCACGTGAGCTGTAAAATAGTCTTTAAATTTATATTAGGGGTGCACCGATAAATCGGCCGATGATGCTTGCTATGCTTCTCAATGAATAACGGTGAAATGCCGCTACATCTAAAAGCTAGGGGGCGCTCTCGTGAAGAAACTCAATATGCGCTGTAGACGAAGAACCATACACATGCAGCTATGACACGCAGCTACAAGAAATGGCTTTAGGATATATTTATATTGCTGTTCTTCAAATCTTTTCAGGTATTTTCATGATCATAAAGAATATGTATAATGATATTGTTTGACGAGTGTTGCTTTTTTAAATGCATGTTATAAACGACTCAAACCAACAGTGATTTCAGGTCGATAAGAACTTACTGATCAAAAACCGTAGTACATGAAATAGCTGTGAATAATTTAGGCTGTGTGATTTAGAATAATTATCGGCCACGTATTATTAGTGTATATCAGCATTTATCGGTGCACCCCTAGTTTCAGCACAATTCAAGTGTGTTTGAGAAAATATCTTTTTTTGTTGTACATTGGTTTTACCACCTGTTACAGAAAGTGAACCAGCCTACACATTACATTACAGTAGCTGTTTGTTCAGTATTTTAGAGAAAACTATTTTTTTTTATTTAGCCATAAAGACCACCTTTTATAAAACTGAATGACGTGTTATCATGTTTACTGTTTGTACTTGTTAACCTAAAAGGCCCGTGCAGGGTTTCCTGCGTAGGGTTGTGCGTGTGAGCGGGGCCAGGGGCATGGCAATCAAAGGGGCGGGGTGTACGCGTCATGATGAAAATATATATTTTTAAACACTCAAATAAAACTAAATTTTGAAGAAACTATGACAGAAAATGAACACATACTAGATTATTAATGAACTAAATGTTTTATCAACTGGCTAGTTATCCTCCAGACAGTGACGGACCATGTCTTTCTCTCATTTCGGCCATGTGGTGTGCGTGCCCTGTTCGCCTTTCTCCAGGATGCAGTTGACGGCCTTTTGTTCGGTGAAATTTTTTTTGGACGACCTAGTTAAGGTGGTAGGGTTTCCCAGCTTAGGTGGGCCGCCCGAACTGAAAAGTGCTGCGGGAAACCCTGCCGTGATTGCGGTTGGGAATTGAGAACATTCAAATTGTTGGACAAAAGTTTTTAATTTGTCCTAACATCCCAACAACTACTGATATTCATGAAATGTGTTTATAGGAAAGTTTTCAAACATAAAATAACGCCAAAGTATCTTATTTTGAATTTTTAATATTATTATTTTGCCTTAAACTGCTGATTTATATGGACAGTTACCTGCCTGCCATGTTTGAGATAGCAAAACATAAATTAGTATTTATTTATTTTTTTAAATACTGAAAATTTAAACTAAATAGGTTTTATAGAATAAAGTGACACCTGTCATAAATATATCAAATTATTTTTATACATATGCATCTTTATAAGACAGCTTACTAGATTTTGTCATCACATGTGTGTGATCTCTCAGTCTGTGTTTGTGTCTCCTTACAGAAGGGAATCAAGACGGTAAGTTCAGCGTGGGTTTTCGGACCGGCGTGGTCCGGACCGTGGTGGGTTTGGATCGGGAGACGCAGGCCTCGTACAGGCTCGTGATTGAAGCGATTGGTGAGTTGAAAACAATTGGCATGTCTGCATGCACACGTCTCACGATGTCTTGCAGCTTCCTGTCTAAATGACATTGAGTGAAATGCAAACCATTGTGGTTTCCTGTTGAATTTGTAAAGCATTTTTAAAAGCTGCTGCTATGTTGGTATCAATTTAATGAGATAATGAAGTAAAAATGAACGAGTATTGCATCACTGTTCAGATCTGATTTTGGACTTAAATGAGATATATCGGTTACACACAAACAATGTAATTCATGTTAAATATTTGGTTATACTTTAAGGTTTAATATTTTTATATTAGTTAACTAGTCATGAACAATTAGCCACTTTTGCAGCATAAACTCATTTAAGCTAAAATATGAAATGATAAATGCATTATTGTTGATTGTTAATGCACACTCATTTCTAATACATTAACCAGTGCTATTTAAAGTTGTAAGCCTACTTTACATATAAAACATGTTTGTATGTTTTATGTTGATAAAAATAACTAGGGCCGGGACTCGATTAAAAAAATTAATCTAATTAATTAGAGGCTTTGTAATTAATTAATCTAAATTAATCGCATTTTAATCTCATATAAATATTTGACCTGAGAACATTAAGAAGTATTTTTACATGGATTTTTATGAATAATGACTGAATACATAAGCTTAAAAAAATATTGTTTATTTTTGTTCAACCAAGTCGTTGTACCCGGAGTCCACGCTAGCTGCTGTATGTTTTGCATTGAGATGATACTTGAGGCTCGATGTGCTGCGGTGATATGTGAATTCCTTGTTGCATATCTTACACACAACCATGCTCTTATCGACGCTTACCAGTGATGCGCGGGTCAATGTATAAACAACCCGCCCGCAAATCGGACCGCAAAGAAAATATATACCCGACCCGCTTCCTGGCCCGCATTTCTTAAAGTAGTTTGTTTAATATTGCAGGGTTCGGGACTTCTCAGGTTTTGACTGTCTGTGTTCTGGTACCTATGTGCGCGGATGCCCCACCTCGCGTATAAAAACAACAAAACATAATATACTATATAGCCTATATTAAAATTAAAATATATAAAAATGTGCATAATATATTTTTTAAGTTGCACATCGTTTATAGGTTTCTTAAGTGAGATTCGGATGTGAAAAGCGCTGCATAATGTACGCGCCTTTAGTGTTACCATTGAAACTTAACTAAATTAAAAAAATAAGAGGTGATATATAGCTTTAGCCTACATAAATGCTTATTGCTTTAATGTTGCGAGTTCCTCTTCGACTTTTCTTGCTGTTATGTTTATAATAGTTCATTGTTCAGAGTTCATATTGATGATCTTATAGTCAATTTAAAAATGCTCTTACAAACTGACTCTATTCGTTTAACTTTTTTCCTTTACCTGCCGTCGCTGTTCTCTGTGCGTGTCCTCCGTCAAAGTAGCCTATTAAAATTAATATGAAGTTGATTTTTAAAAGTCTTAAGCACACCGCAAATCAAACGTGCTGCTACAGTATGCTCTAAATGCGCGTGTAAATTTAACTTCTGGGCACTGCCAGGCTGATTTTTTGAAAAGTAAGTGATATAGGCTACTCACTGCATGTTTTGGCATTCGGTAGCATATGCATCAATGAGATGCAAGGTGTTGCTTTTAATGTTCTTTTTAATTTATATTCACAAAACCTAACAACAAAACATTGTTTATAATTACGAGACAAATTATTTGAAACGAAATTCGTTTTAAAGTAGCAAACAAAACTTAAATTAAACTCGTAATAAACTAATTAAATTGAAACAAAACAACATTACAACAATATTTAAACCCAACAATACTCAAACATTAACATATAACAGACATTACGATACATGTTAAAATAATCTGTAGTTTGTTGGTAGATGTTTATTGGGCAAAACCTGCGTTGCAAACCTCCATTTACCAGAATAAATCATTTTTACTTTGAAATTGATGCGTTGTCACGTTAAAATCAGCTGTTCGTTTAGGTTCCGTCTACTTTTATTTACACTGCATCACAACCCCGGAGTTCTCGAACTAAAACAGGGTCTGCAGCATTTACGAATGACTCTATTAATAAGTGCGATTAAAATGCGTTAAAATGTTTAACGCGTTATTTTTTGTGTAATTAATTAATCTTAATTAACGCGTTAAAGTCCCGGCCCTAAAAATAACATAACCCAGATAAATAAATGCTTCTTAAGAATTGTTTGTTATTATTTAAGTGCTTTAAGTTGAACTTTTAATTTAGCTTGAACTTTGTCACTGATAACAACCCAAATGAGGTAGGAAAAAAGCTATTAAAGTGTGTCTTTTATGGCTTAGTGCATGTGATGTTATTTTGGCACAGCTTATGGTTATTTAAGGCTAACTACAATACCAGTGAATATATGAGTCATATTGAGGGTGTTGTGTCAGTGGTTTTATGTTACTATGGTATATAGTGCAAAGGTTTGGCAACATTTAGACAAACATTGGGACGTCAGCGTCAGACGAGAATATTATGCTGCTATTTTTTTTTTAAACATTAAAGCCAGTTGCATCTCCATGTAACCAGCTTACCGCAGTACCTTGTTTAGTCCCTGTATGGATCAACTAAATGTACTCATGAAAATTGAAAGTTGAAAGTGTTTTATTATGAAATAACAAAAAAAAACATGAAACTAGCACAGCTATAGGAAATCAGATGCATGGGTCAACAATCAGATATACAGATACAACACACAAAACCATTTGCCCACAGATGCTATGACTGACCAATCAGAGTTGAGTATTACTAAGAGATGTGTAAAAGCCCTGCCGTCCCACGTCTCAAATGCTTTTTAAAGTGCACATATTATGCACATTTATACAAGATGTAATATAAGTTTCAGGTGTGCCTTGAATGTATCTGTGAAGTTTCAGCTCAAATACCCACAGATCATTTGTGTCCAAAATGGCCCAAAAGCGCTGTGTGTACCTTACCAACAGAAAGTAAGCATTTTCGATTAAAAATAGATCTGATTCCTGTGAATACAGTCTAAGACAATAGTATCTTTAACCACATTAGCGCTGCAATGTGCTAATAAATACATTTAGAGAAGCTTTTGAGTAAAATTAACCAGTCATCAGTGGCCTTGGGTCGGGTTTGATCAGTGTGACATCACATTAACAAGATAAGCAAAGCAGCATGTATAATAAGTAGGGCTGGTTTATTGATTCAGATGTTCCAGATCGATTCGATTTCGATTCACAAGCTATTGGTTCGATTTCGATTCTCAAATCAATTTTCGATTCCGGTTCTCGGGTTGGTTTTTATACTTGATTCTCGATTCAACTCAATGAATATGGATTTAATACAAATACTATATTAATACAAAAGAACAGTGAACAGCAGTTAACAAGTGGTTAATTAATAAAAATAAATTAAAAGCCACAACACTATCGTCGTCGCCTTGCTTGTGAAATCTTAAATGCTTCCATACTTCTGACTTTTTATGTGAAGGTGGCATCAACGTCGATAAAGCACCTGAAACCATTTTAATGAATGAATGAATGAATGACAGGCTCGCCTCTCGCTCCTTGGTAACATCGCGCAAAGCAAAAAAAAAGGGTGACATCTAGTGAAGAGTAATTAGATGAACGTTAATCTTACGTTCAATGTTTATGGAAATAAATATTTAAAAAAAAAAATCGATTCTGCTCTTTGAGAATCGACTTTGAATCGACCACATAAAAAAAAAAAAAAAATCAATTTTTTTGCTTGCTCAGCCCTACTAATAAGTCTGCTTTGGTTTAATGGGGAATAAAAAATAGGAGAGGGTGGATTTTCCTTATTAAAGGGTTGTTGTGTTCACACACTGCCAACACGCATTTATGTCCAAAAACTTTGTAAAAGTTAATTTTGCATAATATGTACCCTTTAATGCTTTTTATTGCTTTTTACAGCCCATTGACTGCATTGAAAGGTTGTCTCTGGCCCAGATGATTGATTGATTGATTGATTGATGATTGGTTGGTTGGTTTTTCCTGTAGATAATGGTCCAGCTGGGAGCAGGAGGACTGGGACAGCTACAGTGTATGTGGAGGTGCTGGATGTCAACGACAACAGGCCCATATTCCTTCAAAATAGCTATGAAGCCAGCGTCCTGGAGAGCATCACAAACGGAACCAGGATATTACAGGTACACGTGCATGTATATGACGGTTTAACCCTTTAAAGTTGGTGTAGCAGATTGAAGTTGTTCTAGTTGCCTTAATGTTTAGTTATACATCTGTGATGTCATTTACCCGCCACCTTTTGCTATGTACGAAATAAGCCAAAGCACCCCCACTGGAAATGATTATCAGTATGCATTTATAATGTCACGTTCAGTAAGTCATTCTAGTTAGCATAGGTTAACCACTGCAGGGGTTTTCAAACTTTTTTGTCAGCTGAACCTCCTTGATTTAAATTATTTTTTGGAAATATTAATCTAAGATCTCAGGGATTATTCAATAACTTAGCACATTCTATGTTTTACATGAAAAGCATAGATTTTTCAAGTTTTTATGAACTCTTTCCTCGCCATTGACGAGTTCTCTCGTCAATTAAGAGAAAACATTTGTGTAAAATAAGGTGTTCTTGATGAATATTTATGTTAAAGGAATAGTCTTCTCATTTTTAATATTAAAATATGTTATTACCTTAACTAAGAAGAGTTGATACATCCCTCTATCATCTTAGTGCGTGCACGTAAGCGCTGGGGCGCGCTGCGACACTTCGATAGCATTTAGCTTAGCCCCATTCATTCAATGGTACCAAACAGAGATAAAGTTAGAAGTGACATCAACGTTTTTCCTATTTAAGACGAGTAGTTATACGAGCAAGTTTGGTGGTACAAAATAAAACGTAGCGCTTTTCTAAGCGGATTTAAAAGAGGAACTATATTGTATGGCGTAATAGCACTTATGGGAGTACTTCGACTCGGCGCAGTAACACCCTCCCTCTCCCATTATGAGAGGGAGAAGGGGAGCGGATTTTTCAGGCGAGTCGAAGTACTCCCAAAAGTGCTATTACGCCATACAATATAGTTCCTCTTTTAAATCCGCTTAGAAAAGCGCTAATTTTGTACGTTTTATTTTGTACCATCAAACTTGCTTGTATAACTACTCGTCTTAAATAGGAAAAATGTTGATGTGTTTGGTCACTTCTAACTTTATCTCTGAGTGGTACCATTGAATGAATGGGGCTAAGCTAAATGCTATCGAAGTGTCGCAGTGCGCCCCAGCGCTTACGTGCACGCACTAAGATGATAGAGGGATGTATCAACTCATCTTAGTTAAGGTAATAACATATTTTAATATTGAAAATGAGTAGACTATTCCTTTAAGAGAAAACATTTGCGTAAAAAAAGGTGTTCTTGATGAATATTTATGTTAATCTGCAATACAGCGATTATCCGCTAGATGGCCACTTGAAAAAAACTGAATCCAAGACGTTATTTACTCATTTTAAACTCTGTGTATGTTTTAATAATCGTTCTGAATGTGATCTCTAACAAAATTAATTCAAAAAATTCACTTGTTTCAGCTTTTTGATAAAAAAATATTTTTAAAGAAAAATACCCATATTTAAGACTTTATAAGCAGAGAAAAAATATAGATAGGATGAAACGTTTTTTTCCCATTTAATTTGTTTGTTTATTGTTTGTTTAAAGCAGAGGGTCTGTTCTTTCATTTGATATATTTGTATGTTTATATATTTTTAGAAGGAAAATTTCCTGAAAGGCATTTTGTGAAACTTTTGTGAAAATTGTGGCGGGCAACTTTTTAAAAAATGGCCTTTAAATTGGTACATAAAAAACTTTTTTGTGAAACATTTTTCAGCTTTTTTAGTGTTGTATAATGGTCACTAACATTCAGATTCAACAAATAAAATATATATTTATTGACGTGTTTTATATCGATTTTTTAACTATGCATTTACATTTTATGATTTAATTAACTCACAAACCCCTGCAATTCCATCATGAACCACCAGGGGTTTAGGAAACCCTGAACTACTGTTACAGTAGCCTATTGTGCCTGGTATAACAAACGACATAATGTGTGGTTAGTGCAGCTGGTTTCTATCAGGTGTAGTGAATGGTGAAACTGTGATTATGACATTACATCATTTTATATCTGATGATATTCTGAGTGTCAGAAGTTTTGAAATGCAGTCCCGCAGTGTGGCTATAAAGTAAAACTACGGACAACTCTTCTTGTGTGAGTCCTTTATTGTTGTACAGTGTGACAACTGAGATCCCATAGTGTTTAAACAGTGTGAAGACAAGCAACAATCACAAAGCAATTTTTAAAATCACACAGTGAGCAGCAGGTTTAACTCTACTTTATGGTTTGATTGTCGGACAAAATGGCCAATAGCAACATAATATCGGTTTTATGATTGGTCAGGTTACCTGTCAATCGAACTCCATGAACTCAACAAAATATTTACTACTGTTATGAAGAACTACTAGCAAGGTTAATAAAAGATAAGACTATGAGGAAATGTATAAAAAGTAACATTATATTCTGGGAATTTTGGAAACTTTTCACATGAGAATTGTGGCACACAGATAAAAAGAAGTCAGATTGCATGGAAGCTAATGTTTGTATGTGGTACAGCCAAATTTTCCAAATAATTTCCTTACATTTTCCAACTTGGAATATTTCCTAAATTCCAGAGCATTGTAACCCATAGTCTTCAGTGTGTCTTCTGTTATGTCATCTTTAATGTGCTGGTAAACACTGTGATCTCTAGGTCGTCAACAAATGATATGAAAGGGTAAACATGATGATGATACGGTTCAAAGATAATAAAAAAGTCAACGTCAGCAGAATTGCTTCTTGTTCTCTGAACACATGGCTTGTTAAAAACGTCCAGCTGTTTAAATAGCTGCGGTCATCGTACGGTTCCACTGTTGAGTCACATCTTGTCTCGATTGGCGCTGAGGTTGAATGAAATAAGCACTTCCTGTAGCTCGATCATTATCGCTTCTAGTAACCTATAGTGAGCGCCTATAGCTTTTCTTCAATGGTGTTCTCACGATGCAAATGCTCCTCTAACCACTGACATCTCGCCCATTTCCGAGGCAGCATCATACCATGTTTCCTTTACAGATAAGTCAATCCCAGAATGCATTGCATTATGCTTATATTTCATAAGAAAAGTAGTTCACCCAAATATGACAATTCAACCCAGATGTATATTATTGCCTTTGTTCAGTTGAACACAAAAAATAATGTTATAATCACATACATAGAGAGTTAATACATTATTGTGCAAAAGTCTTAAACCACCTTGTTTTAGCAAAGTTTAAATGCCATCCATATTTATTTTTCATTCTCTTTATTAAGATTTTAAGGGATAGTTCACCCAAAAATGAAAATTCTGTCATCATTTTCTCATCCTCATGTTGTTTAAACCTGTTTAAATTTATATTTTCTGATTAACACAAAAGAAGATATTTCAATAAATGATGGTAAGCACACATCTGATGGTAACCATTGACTTCCATAGTAGGAAAAACAAATACGATGGAAGTCAATGGGTACCGTCAACTGTGTGCTTACCATCATTTATCAAAATATCTTCTTTTGTGTTCATCAAAATACAAAAAACCTCATACAAAAACCTCATACATGAGGGGAAGTAAATGATGATAGAATTTTCGTTTTTGGGGTGAACTATCCATTTAACGATGAAATATGTACACAAAATGTAAAAAACCCACAATTTTTAGAACAAAATGTCTTCTTCAGGTAAAATTCGATATTTAGTTTGACCTCTCTTGGCATAAAACTCCTCTTAAACTCGTTCGAGAAAACTGAAGTCGGATTAAAAGTAGGATTTCACTTCATTTAGGTTTAAGAGATCCTGCAAAATAATATTGCAAACAAATTTACTGAATGTGTTGGAATAAAGAGACTGAAATATAATTATATATGGTCACTATACTATTGCAAAAAAAACAAATCTATGGTGGCCTAAAGGGTGTTGCACACCGGACAAGAAGCGTCGCGTCGTGAATCTAAAAAGAAAACACATTATTTTTTATGAATGTATGCAGACTGGTGGCACCTGGCGGCGACTGTTGGCGGCTGTCCGCTGTGACTCAGGATGCTGTTCAAATCCCTGTCGCACCACAGATCGCCACTCACATAGTTTAAAATTAAATAACATCATATTTGTCCCAAATCTTTAGCAATTAACATTGGCTGCCAACGTATATTTTGCATTTTGAAGTAGACGCTATCTGACTAAGCTCGCGCTATTAAATGTGCACTTCCGGTGTACAATACCTCCAAGTTGTCCTAGATGCGACGTGGAGCTGCGCTTCTCGTCCGGTGTGCGACCCCCTTAAGACTTTTGCAAACTACTGTTTGTCTTCTGAAGCAAAGTGATACATTGTGAGAGAAAATGCTTAATATTTTCAGCTGATCTGACGAAGTTTTTTGGTTTTCGAAAAGAAACATGCATACTAACACAAAAACTAGTCACGAGACATGCATTGTGCTAATGTACCAGATTTGGAATAAATATGGACAGTGTTCAAATTGAGGGGGGCTGGGGTGGTCCCAGACCCCCGATATGCATTGAGGGACCCCATTTAAAGCAGAAAAAATCAATTAGGGAGGGTCCCCTGGTTTTTTTATTCAAATTAAAATAAATGATAAAAAAATTCTCGTGCTGCACTGCCACAAAGCGATACTGTCTATTAATTAATCACAATTTCGCAATAAACTAATACATTAAATTTCCTTCTGAAATAAATGAAAACTCTCAAGTGCCCCTCACGATTGTTCGATTTAGGATTGGGTTTCACACTATTTTGAGTGGTAAAAAATGGTTAGGGTTTGAGTTAAAGGGGCCATGGCACAATACTTTTTTAAAATGTCAAATACATTTTTGGTGTCTCCAGAGTACGTATGTGAAGTTTAAGCTCAAAAAAGCATATAGATAATTTATTATAACATGTTAAAATTGACACTTTGTAGACGTGTGCAAAAATGTGCCGTTTTGGGTGTGTCCTTTAAAATGCAAATGAGTTGATGAAATTCAAACAGTGATCACAATGATGGTGGTTTGTTGCAATATAAACTCAATTGTGCTTTTCTTTGCACTAAATGGCAGTGCTGTGGTTGGATAGCGCAGATTAAGGGGTGGTATTATTATAATAAGAGCTCCTTATGACATCATAAGGAGAGACAAATTTCAACGACCTATTTTTTCATGTGCTTGTAGAGAATGGTTTACCAAAACTAAGTTACTGGGTTAATCTTTTTCACATTTTCTAGGTTGATAGAAGCACTGGGGACCCAATCATAGCACTTAAACATGGAAAAAGTCAGATTTTCATGCCATGGCCCCTTTAAGGGTAATTTGGGGTTTCATTGATTAAAATGTTGTGGCGGGGACCTATAATCTTTGACATAATTTGAACACTGAATAAGGTGAACTTTTCCTTTAAGTAGCAAAAATAAAATGTAGTACATTTTACCATATTTAAATCCATTCAGCAAAATTTGGGCAGGAAAAAGTCTTTATACATGTAAGCATTTACTGTATGATGCTGTCTATGTAGGCCGTAGACAGGAGTTTATATCTCGGTTGCATACTGCAGCAGAGAGGGTATAGTAATGTACGTATGGGAGTCATTTCTCCTCGACACTGCGGGTGGCCCTGCTTGCCTCCTGGTTTGGGCTACGTTTGGGCGAGCGGGTCTTCTAAACGCCGGCGTGGACGAGAACGACTGTCTCATTGAACCCAAACGCTTCCAGAACTTTAGCTCGGGCTCACCGGACAAACCGTGTCCACACGAGAGACCGTCTCCCGAACCGCAGTCGCCGTGCACGCCCCAGGATCCTCCCGGTGAGCAGCCCACGGCCAGAAAGATCAGACAGCCCGCGAAGAGGACGAAGAGACACGCGATGATGATGATGGTCGGGAGAGGGTAATAAAGATCCAGAGGTGGAGAAGTTGGCGAGATGGGAAGTGAGAGATTAGAGAAAGGATGAGACTGGTTGGAGAAGACGTCCATGTTGGTTTGGGTCTGTGGAAATGAAAACAGGAAGAGATACAGTAAATGTGGTTCAGATACTTGGTGTTTATATTGAAGGTGTAGGTGTTAAAGTGCTTTTGTGTTTGTGCTTTGTGCCAGGATGTGGTTTGTAAATAAGTGTGTGTATGTGTACAGGTCACAATCGCAATCTCTTTAAGAAATCTTGAATCATTCCTGTGCATAGATAAAAATGATCTGAAATATCTCAAGCTTTGTTAGAAGAGCTTAATAGTGTCTCATATTGAGATCAGGATAGTGTTATTAAAAGCTTAATATTGTATGCAATCTCTATTTTGTTCTGTATGTCAACAATACTCATTAATTTCTGCTGCTGAATTTTACAGAAACATCTCAGATGATAATTGAGCACTGTATTAAAGTCATTTGAGCTATGAAAGCACAACTTCTGAGAGCTACTGTATGAAATGTTTTGTGTGTGCACGCAGTAGGGGCGTGTGGTGTATAACAGCACACCTACACACACCACTAATCTCTTTACCATCAACCAGCGCTACAAACTCAGCTTTAAAGTGTTTCTCTGCACGAGTGTCAGAATGACTGAGCGTTTCTTTAAAGAAATGTCAAAAAAGGTCAAAGTATTCTAGATTTGTTATGTGCCGCATCGATTAAAGATTACAGAGTCTCTTCCTCTCACGCACACATACTGTATATCCAGTACGTTATCATCTCTACAATATTGCAACCAAGACCTGAAACATATTTTGTGTAAACGCACGTAATTACGCGAGCGTGTTTTCATAAATCATTGCTTTCAGAAATGAGTAATTCGAGTCTTGCTGTTGTCACGCCATTTTATACCATTTAACCCCCCCATAAAATAAAAAAAAACTATAATAATGTATATTTTATTATAAATATAATTATATATTATATTATGACTTCAATAATGCACATTTAAAACCCTAATAAGTTGACTGAACTCATTTGATTGAGTAAGCTCGTTCCCTCAATTCAGTTGAGTAATAGGTTTCCTGAAAATTTTAAAGTATATTTAAGTTCACTGAACTTTGTGGTCATGTAGACTGAACTTAAATAGTTATGGTCACCAAACTTGAAGTTTGTACAGTGCACTTTAACAATTGAGGCTATGTGGTGTTCATAAAGACTGAACTTAAATAGTCATTAACATTGTATAACAAGATGAATTAAAGAAATTTGTGACTGGCTTTGTGACAATCAATTAATGAACGGCATCAATAATACTACAAAGAATGTAAAACTCAAATAAATTTGATTAAAGAGCACCTATTGTCCGATTCATGTTTTTTTAATTTCTTTTGGTGTGTAAGTGTGTATTAGTTCATGTTAACGATATGCAAAAGGTACAAACCCCAAAGTAAACTATGACGCGAGTTATCGTCTCCAACGCAAATCTATTTTCTTGGACTACAACAAACACACGGATTGTAGGCAACAGTTTACTTCCTGGGATTTATGATGTAGACAAGAGTGACATTATCATTAATCTTCTCCCTTTGACTCACAGCCTGTAAGTTAACTCCTGTTAGCATTGCATTGTGAGCGATTCTTTCAAGCATGGTAAGGAGCGTCACATTTCCAGCTGACGTCAGAGGTATTCAGGCTGAATACTGAATATTAGGGCTGTAACTATTAATCGTGCAAATGCACGTTTTCTCAATGAATGAATTTTAATGAATTACGGTGAAATCCCAGCACATCCCAAAGCCAGGGGGCGCTCTCAAGCAGAAACTCCCTTTGTGCCACAGAAGAAGTACCATTACAAACGCTATTCCAGGAAATTTATATCGCTGTTCTTCAAATTGTTTCAGGTATTTTCATGATAATAAAGAATATTTTGAATGATTTTGTTTAACGAGTATTGCTTTTTTAAATGCACGTTATAAACGACTCTGACTCATAATGATTTTAGATTGATAAGGACTTCCTACTGACCAAATGCTGTAGTACACGCACAAGCTGTGCATGAAACAAAGATTCGCAGCCTTGCGATTCAGAATCAATTTCAGACCGGCATTTTTAATGGGACACACGATTTATCGTTACAGACCTACTGAATACAGTCAGTTGTTAGCCAATCAGCTGTTATTCTTTGAATAAGCGTAAATAATCAAAACTTTTTCAGGCGCAAATGCTTATGGGAGTCCCTGTGACTTCTGTACAGATCATTTTAAGTTCATTGCACTTAATTTTTTTGTTTAGGGATTTTGTATGGTTAAGTGCACCTATTTCATTGCTAAAAACAACGTTAATTTGTGTATTAGGTGTGTTTGCATGGTTTATGGTTAAAAAAACTCATTATTTTCCACAAACCGTATATTATTGTAGCTCTAGATTTCCCTCTCTTCCTCAAATGCATTGATTTTGTTCAAAACTCATCGATTTGAAAAGCTCTGTGTCCCTGATTGGCCAGCTAATCTGTGCGTTGTGATTGGTCTGAATACCTCTGACGTCAGCTGGAAATATGACGCTCCTTACGCAAAAAAAGATTTTCTCACAATGCAATGCGGACAGGAGTAAACTTACAGGTTGTAAGTCCGAAGCGGTCGGTCTTGTCTACATCAAGAATCCTAGGAGGTAAACTGTTGCCTACAATCTGTGTGTTTGGTGTAGTCCAAGAAAAGAGACATTGGAGACGATAACTCGCATCATTGTTTAGTTTAGGGTTTGTATCTTTTGCATATTGTTAACATGTACTAATACACACTTACACAACGAAGGAAATGTAAAATCGTGAATCGGATGATAAGTGATTAATTTCCAGGATTTTTTAATAATTTGCGGGCATCTTGGAGCCACTATCAATATGCGGGAGTCTGTCTGTCTAGCTTTTGAAACCAACACAGTCTCACACCCATGGCGTCAATATTTGACGACACTTGACCATGCGTCAATATGTTGACGCGGAGGGTACCTTTCGCGTCACTTTTTGACGAACTGGGGACTTCAATACTATTAGGTACGCGAAATTAAACAGTTGTCAACTGACATTGGGGTTAGGGATAGGTTTGGGTAGGGATGTCATTATGTAAATCTAACCCTAAACCGACGCGAAAATGGTAGAAAATGGTAAGAAAATAGGAAAGAGAATTTCGCGTACCTGATAGTATTGAAGTCCCCAGTTCGTCAAAAAGTGACGCGAAAGGTATACCCTCCGCGTCAACATATTGACGAATGGTCAAGTGTCGTCAAATATTGACGCCATGGGGTGAGACTGGGTTGTTTGAAACATTTATGTCCCACTAAGCCAGATGGAAAGTTTGACTAAATTGTTTTTGTTTTTGTAGCTGAATTGGGTGTGTTAAAATAACCCACAATCCATATCAACACACACACACACACACACACACACACACACACACACACACACACACACACACACACACACACACACACACACAACCAGAGTCACCAATTACTCTGCCACCCTGCTCTTAAATGTCAGCATGTTAAATTGTAAGCACACAGTGTATGACTAACACTTTAGTGAAAAACATTGAGACATGAAATTATTCTTCATTTTAAATGCCACAAACAGACTGAATAGGCCATTCAGACGAGAAATATTGTTACAGAAACACTTCATTACTCACCGTGATGTGAATCTGCTTAATATGCATTAATGCACTTTTTTTATGCATTTTTATTTTAATGCATTACATTAAGACAGGCAGTTTTTGGCTCTCCAAATTAAAATACACTTTGTTAAATTTGTAGTGAGTAATAAAACAAAAAATATGATGTTTACAACCTGATCCATATGGTTTAAAATCTGAAATAAAATAATATTTCAGAAAATAGTAATGCTATTCTAGACTCGCATAACTTTCTTTTATCTTTTAATGAATATTTTATCCACTCTTTCTATTTAATAAAAGTAAAAGATTAGTGTGTGTTTGTTTGGCACGTGATATCTGGTTTCAAGCTGGTCTAAGCTGGTTATTAGCTTCTCTAATTTGGTCATTAGCTTGTCCAGTTTTTGGTAGCTGCTCAAAATATTGACCAGTTTTAACTATCTAATAAATTTAGGTACACCAACTTACGATATAAATTTTCAGATTGAAGTTTGTGATTCAACTTTACCTTTAGTGATGCATGCGCCGTCTGATTCCTCCAAAGATCCCCCTCGCTTCTAATCACAATGTCACCAAGAGCAATGGAGAGACAGACAGGACACTGTGGATGTAAGACAGCTGGAGGGTTCAAAGCTTATGCAAAAACTCACAACTGATGTCCTATTAAAGACCCAAGCTCAACCTGTCCTAATTTCTGGAGTGTTTTTCGGTCAGCGGACAGTAGGAGTGTGTTTCGTGAGATAAACGTTGACTCGCACATCTAAACCAAACTTTCGGACGAAAGTTTTAAACCCCTCAGTGTTTGGGATGGTATGGTCCGATCTGCTTTCCCTATTCATCTGTTTCTAAGAAATCCCCCCGTCCCCCCTCATTCCCTGGTGCTTTCTTCTCCTCTCAACATCTTTTTATAAAGCTAATGAGTCTTGAGGAGAGGCCGTCTCATTCACGGTGTGTGTGGCTGTCAGGGTTTGACTAATATACAAATGAATTTAGCATGGTAAAGACGTGATACATTTATATGCAGGAACAATTGTTGATGAACATTTCAGAGATTTCTGTCATTGTTGAAGATGTGGGCATGCTTTGGTGAAGATAAGTTATTCAAGTGTTGTCATGACAACCATTGAAAAGTGAACAGTGTCATTTCTACGCCCCTAGTGGCTGCAAATAATGAGTAATGTTCAAAGATGCTAAAAGTAAATAAATGCACACATGGCTTCTTAATACTATAATGTTGTGCAAGATGAAAGTTAGTTGATTTATATTATCTGGTAGAGCAACTGTTAATTTGAATTATTACTACATTTAAAGTGAAAATTTACTCTATTGGAATCTCTGTTTGATATATAAAATTGCAGGTTTAAATTAAGTTTTTTTTAAAAATTAAGTCTTTGGTTATTTTTAGCGCGATGCTAATGGTCTAATCAGATTCAATAGATTATGCTAAGCTATGCTAAAAGTGCTAGCGCCAGACCCAGAGATCAGTTGAATGGATTACAAAATGGTAAGAATCAAATGTTTAACTCTAGAGGGAGCTGGAAAATGATCATATTTTCAAAAAAATATATATTATTGTACTTTATAAAATTAAATAAAACTGGGTCCCTCTCGCATCATCTCACAACCCCCAAGTAGGGCTCGCCCTCCAGTTTGAGAACCACTGGGGTTAGGTGAGACATTGATTTTTATGATCTTGCTTCATAACTATTCTTTTAAACACAATAAGGTTACGGTTTGCAGCTTTTATTTTAATAATAAGGGCTCGCTCACACTACACCGTCTTACATAATTTGACACAGGTTGTTATGTCTGGACCATTTTGGCTAGTTAAACAAACAGACTGTGGTTTTCTTGCTAGTGCTGCAGTAATGATACACCTTCCCTAACCGTATTTCTTCAACCATGCAGTGAAAAACACTTTTGCTGCTCACGTAATGTTGTTTACACCTGTGTGAAGTGTGTAAGGTGTTACTTTCACTCTGAATGATGTAGCATCATATGTGTTTGTGTGTGTCTGCAGGTACAGGCCACAGACGCTGATGCAGGGGAGAATGGCAGAGTTCTCTACAAGATCCTATCGGGTAACAACAAGTTCGACTTCATATTTACCAATGTCATGATCATTTTCAGAATTGTACTCACACATACACAAAAGAATAGAACAGCCATCTTTAAGGGATATTGTATATTTTCTTCACATGTATCCCAAATGTGAGAAGAGTTAACAATTTCATCCAAAGTTTTGCCCATGTTTATAGGGTCGCTTGTCAATGCCTTCATATCCGGGTTTTCCTCGGTTTCCGCTTTAGCTGGCATAGAAACTATAGTTGTGTTTGACTTCATGTAGCACTGCACAAATTGTTTGGCATATGATATCAAATAGGATATATGACATAATATAGTGTCGTGTCATATGGTGATCAATCTGCACAGTGTCGTATGCGGAAGTAGTAGTTGGCATGCAAAGTAGTAACCATAGATTTAAATAAACGTAATTTGGCCGCTCCATATAAGTAGACACGTCCTCCATTTTGGATCTATCCAGTTGCAGATGTCACTCGCAGTTTTCCAGGATACCACACACTGATTCTTGGGAATTTGGATAAAACAGCTTTAAATTTCGGGAAAAAAAAGTTAGTTAAATTACAAAATCTGAAGGTATATCATTATAGACCAAGGTCTTGGCTGTTCAGCAATTTACCGGTGCAACCTCCCCTGTTCGTATTTTTTTCATAAAATAGGCATTTTTCCAGTTATTACTCATACAACATTTACTTTAAGCCTAAATAGAAAAAGCAATTATTTTTTTATTTAATAAACATATTTTTGTATTAATATAGACTATTAATTTAATAACTTAACAGCACTGAAGAAACATATTGTAAGCATATTCATTTAAAACAAATAAAACTCCGTCTGACGGTGGTGACATTGGCCTCATTATTCCAGAATGTATACCACTCAAGTCAATGGCTTCTTGCTTAAACTTTATGTAAATATTTGGTACAAAAAATAACAATCCTGAGCACTGTGATGAACAAATATCAAATCATAACTTCCTAAAATTCAAAAAACCTGACAGAAAATACATAAAACCTGACGGTGGTGACATCTGACGGTGGTGACAAAAACCTAATATAGATTAAAAAAAAATAGATGAGTTGTTCACATTAGCCATCTTGTTTCCCTTCTGTTGTGCTACTTAAGACCTCTTCTTAAAAATTATACATTTATTTCATAATCTAATCTAATATTTTTTTTTACAAAGATGACGGTGTTGACATGTTATGGTTGTCACAGTAGCAGTGTCCAAAAATATGAAAAAGTTTAAGAGAAAATATCAAACATACAGGAGCTTGAGTGATCTTGAAGAATGCAGTAGAGCTGAAGGTTTGAAAATGGGGTCCTCAGGAATGCAGTTGACCCTGTAGTTGTCTGATTTTATTGCTTTTTATAAATATCTGACGGTGGTGACGAATATGTGGGACACATTTTGAGCAATCACAAAATAATAGTAAATATTGTTCAAAACTCACTGTTTGTAGTTTTTAATACATATTACAATGTACTCTTTCATGTGGTAAATTTATTATATAATTCAATTAATACTTTTGGCATTTTTAATCAAGTTGAAATTATTATCTCTTATCCGAGGACAGCTGATTTTGTAGACAATGAGCCAGCATATAATCATTAAATTAATAAAATATAAAAATAAACCTATAAAAGAACCTTACATATGTGCAAAGGACCCCCTGATTATAACATTGATTCTTTTTCTTCATGAAAATTTTATTAATTTCCAACAAAATATGCACTTTTCTTTTCGTGGGACATGTTTTCACCAAAGTTTCAAGAATCAGTGAACAACATTGTGCAGCCTAAACCCTGCAAAGATTTAAATCCTCAAATATATTTATATTCCTGAAAAAATGGGCTAACAATTTCACAGGTGTCAATGTGTTGTTTTTGTATATGTATTAACGTAATATTAATTTGTTTTAAACTATAGTTACTTTTAATGATGATGTTAGCAAACACTTTTGTCTTAATGTATTGTGTAAGTTTAATAATTATAATTTCTGGGCCTAAAACATTTGATGAAATATGGGTAGGCCTACGGTTGCAGACACAGTCAGCTTGATCTCCATTGTTCACAGACCATATTTGCAGGATTGCCAGATTTGCCAGAATCTAGCACAACAATGACCATAACCCAAATGCAATTTTTCATAATCTTGCCTTATTATTGACAACCTGAATCTTTCAACATTCAATCCACAGGAAAAGCAATCCACGTCACCAGTTTTATAGTAATCACTGCACACCACCTTTGACCGTTCCAATATGGAGGACGACTTACTTCCAGCGGTCCATAGAAACAGACGCTGATGATGTATCTATATATTTATATTATATGTTAGTAACATCTATCACGCCGCTCAGTTGTTGCTTCTATCAACACACACTGAGGGCTTACATTATAATGTAAGGTTATGAAACTTCATTACGTGATCCATTTACATGATTTGTGAGTCATGTCGGATTGATTCCTATTGACAGTAAAGGAGAAGACCACACCTATCCTCTTTCCACGTTTTTTCACAACATTATCAAGCTAAGCCAGTGTTGTTGTATAGAATTCTACATTAAATATTGTGCCTTTTAAATCAGTATTTTCTTATCAGTTATTTTATTAAATATATTTTTATTTGCCCCCAGACATGTGTAAAGATGGACTCAACACTTTGATTCTAGCGACGTTTGACGTTATGCCTGCTGCAACATAAATGATTAGGATTATGAACCTCAAGTTTATGTTGACTTTGTAAAAGTTTTTTATTGGCCAGTATGTGTTATTGGTGTGTGCTCTCTGTAGGAAACGGTGGTCAGTTTAACATGGACCGTCTGTCTGGAGTCATCAGCAGGGGTGACAAAGCTTTGGACCGAGAGACTCAAAGCTCACATGTGCTGGAAGTGGAGGCCTTCAACAGTGACCAGGGCAGCATGCGCAGCTCTGTCAGGGTGCGTGTGTGTTTGTGTGTTGATGCTTGTGGGTACAAGTAATATACTGTAGTTGTTAACGTGTATTTTTATGTGTCCAGAAGTGTGTTTTACAATGTTTTTCAATATTCAATTAAAATGTAGCATTCAATTTATTGGTTTCATTAAAACAGTACACCTACAGTGCAAAAAATGACTTTCTTACTTAATATTTTTGGCTTGTTTTCAGTACAAATATCTATCAAGATGTATTTTCTTGATGAGCAAAATAAAGAAAATAAATCTAGTTTCAGATAACAAAATATATCATTTAAGTGAATTTGTTTAAAACAAGCAAAAAATCTGCCAATGGGGTAAGAAAATGTTTCTTAATTTTTTCTTGAATTAGGTGTTTAAGAAAAAAGTAAACTTATTTAAAAACAAAAATCTTACCCCAATTAATTTGTTAATGTAATTAATGTAATTTGTTTATTGTAGCTTTAAACAACATTTTGATTTAAAATCTTGTACTGAAAGTCCCTTTAGGGAAGTTGCACCATAAGGCGGCCATGTTTGCAACGCCTCCGCACAGTTATTTTAGCCACACTGCAAAAACTGATTTTCAAGAAAAAAAATTCTTAGTATTTTTGTCTTAAGTAAAAATATTCTTAAATTAAGATGCTTTTTCTTGATAAGCGAAACGACCCAAGAAACTAAGTCTAGTTTTACGACCAAAAATATCAAATTAAAATTAAAAATCTTGATCAAGAAAACGTTGCTTACCCCATTGGCATTTTTTTGCTTGCTTTATGCACAAAATCACTTACATTTGATATTTTTAGTCTAAAAACTAGACTTATTTTCTTGGGTCGTTTTGCTCATCACAAAAAAGCATCTTAATTTAAGAATTTCTAGATATTTTTACTGAAAACAAGACAAAAATACTAAGAATTTTTTTTCTTGAAAATCATTTTTTGCAGTGTGCAAGACTAAAATCCTATCTACTTGAATGTGTAAAACCAGATATCTCTAAAATCGCGTGCTAACACAGTTAAAGGCGGGGTGCATGATTTTTGAAAAACACTTTACATAAGGGAGTCGGGCCGAGTACCGTAACACATTTGTGGCCAATCAGCTGTAAGGGTCGTGTCTACTAACCAACATCATGGGCTGGGTTGTGTATGTGTGGGGTGGGTCTATAAAAAGAAGGTCCAGATTCTATTGGGGTAGGGGCCTGTTTGTTTAGATGTTTTCAATGTCAACATTGGGTTTCAGAGATCATGCACCTCACCTTTAAACAACAATTTCCGACCATAACTTTTGTTTCTTAAAGGAACACGCCCAGATTTGGGGAATTTAGCTTATTCACCGTATCCCCCAAAGTTAGATAAGTCCATACATATCTTTCTCATCTCCGTGCGTGCTGTAACTCTGTCTGACGCAGCCCCCGCTAGCTTAGCTTAGCACAAAGACTGGAAGTGAATGGCTCCAGCTAGCAAACTGCTCCCAATAAGTGACAAAATAACGCGAACATTTTCCTAGTGTTAAAAGATCGCTGTGTCTCATATCACCTTGTTATTTGTACACGGTGTGACTATACAAATCACAACACATAAATAGGAAAATGTTCACATTATTTTGTCACTTATTGGGAGCAGTTTGCTAGCTGGAGCCATTCACTTCAAGTCTTTGTGCTAAGCTAAGCTAGCGGGGGCTGCGTCAGACAGAGTTACAGCACACACGGAGATGAGAAAGGTATGTATGGACTTATCTAACTTTGGGGGATACGGTGAATAAGCTAAATTCCCAAAATCTGGGTGTGTTCCTTTAAGCGAAAATTATGCTAAAAAAATTCTCAAGATCGTTTTTAGCTACTGCTTATCCGTTTAGGTTGGCAAGTGCCTCGCACGACTCTGTACACAACAGAGCCCGTCCTCCAGAAAATCGTCAGTCTTTATCGCTTAATGATTGGTTCTTTTAAGAGGGAGGCGGGACTTCTGTCACCAGAGCCCATATTGAGCATTGCATTGTCTCTTATTTATAGTAATAAAATTGTTTAATCTTGTTATATCCAATATCTTTGATATAACATGTGTGGCAGTGTGTTTGTTGTCAGTCAGATTCTAGAAAAAAATGAGTCGTTGTGTGTTTGTAGGTGATTGTGTATGTGGAGGATGTGAACGATGAGTTTCCAGTCTTTACTCAATCCCAGTACAATCGTCTCGGGCTCAGAGAGACGGCTGGGATCGGAACCTCTGTTGTGGTGGTCAGAGCTACAGACCCAGACACAGGTATACAACAACACACACTGTGTATACATCACATTTAATTCAACACATCCCTCAACTTCAAGTCCAGTGATTTCCTGGAATGCTTTACAGGCTTGTTTTTCAGATGCAATCAAACTAATGTTTGATTGATTGTTTGTATGACAATGCGCAGTAAATATATTTTTGAAAAGAAAACACAAAATATGTAATAAAATAGTATTGGTTATTGTTTACCGTGAACACCAGGCAACACAAAGAAACCTAACAAAAGAATGCTGATTTTGGACTATTTCCTCTCTTATTAGCCTTTGTATATTTTTGTGGGTTGTGTTTATGTGCGCTAAATTTAAAATTATACCATGGCATTTGTGCCACACTTCTGCTTGTGTCCATGACTGCTTCCTTGTTTCACTTCCTCATGAAGGCGTTAGGAGCGTCAGGATCTCTGCAGGTCTCAGTGTGTAGAGTTGACTTTACTCTTGTTCTATATGGTTTTGTCTGTCAGTGTTACAAGCAAGCTACTTTAAATAATAAATTGCTTTAAATCGTCACATTTTTAATTAGTCTAGTACTCTCTCTATCTCTTTTTCTCTCCTCTTTATTTTTTTGTCTGTCTGTCTATCATCTGTTTTTCTGTCTCTCCGCCTATCTGTCGTCTGTCTGTCTGTCTGTCCGTCCGTCTGTTTCTGTCTGTTTATACGGCTGTCTGTCTATCCATCTATCTGTCTGTGTGTCTGTGTGTATCTCTATATCTGTCTGTCTGTCATCAGTATTTCTGTCTGTCTATCATCTGTATTTCTGTCTATAAGCCTGCCTGCCTGTCTGTCTGTCTGTCTGTCTGTCTGTATCTATCTATCTAACTAGCTTTCTATGTATATATAAATCTGTTTATCTATTTATCTATATCTGTCTGTTTGTCATTTAAATTCTGTCTGTCTCTCTATCATCTGTATTTCTGTCCATCCGCCTGTCTATCTGTCATCTGTATTTCTGTCTATCTGTCTGTCTGTCTGTCTGTTTATACGGCTGTCTGTCTATCCATCTATCTGTCTGTGTGTCTGTGTGTATCTCTATATCTGTCTGTCTGTCATCAGTATTTCTGTCTGTCTATCATCTGTATTTCTGTCTATAAGCCTGCCTGCCTGTCTGTCTGTCTGTCTGTCATCTGTTTTTCTGTCTGTTGTCTATCGTTTGTATTTCTGTCTATCCACCTGTCTGTCTGTCTGTCTGTCATCTGTATTTCTGTCTGTTGTCTATCATCTGTATTTCTGTCTATACACCTGTCTGTCTGTCATCTGTATTTCTGTCTGTCTGTTTATGTGTCTGTCTATCCACCTGTTTGTCTGTCTGTCATCTGTATTTCTGTCTGTCTGTTTATGTGTCTGTCTATCCACCTGTTTGTCTGTCTGTCATCTGTATTTCTGTCTATGTGTCTGTCTTTGTGTCCATCTGTCTGTCTGTCATCTGTATTTCTGTCTGTTGTCTATCATCCGTCTGTCTGTCTGTCTGTATGTCTGTCTGTCTGTCTGTCTGTCATCTGTATTTCTGGCTGTCTGTTTATGTGTCTGTCTGTCTGTCTGTCTGTCTGTCTGTCTGTATTTCTGGCTGTCTGTTTATGTGTCTGTCTATCCGTCTGTCTGTCTGTCCGTCTGTCTGTCTGTCTGTCTGTCTGTCTGTTCTTCATCTGTATTTCTGTTTGTCTGTTTATGTGTCTGTCTGTCTGTATCTATATCCATCTGTCTATTTATCTATTTATCTATATGTCTGTCTGTCATCTGTATTTCTGTCTGTCTGTTTATCATGTGTATTTCTCTCTATATGCCTTTCTGTCTGTCTGTCATCTGTATTTCTGTCTGTCTGTTTATGTGTCTGTCTATCCGTCTGTCTGTCTGTCATCTGTATTTCTGTCTGTCTGTTTATCATGTGTATTTCTCTCTATATGCCTTTCTGTCTGTCTGTCATCTGTATTTCTGTCTGTCTGTTTATGTGTCTGTCTATCCGTCTGTCTGTCTGTCATCTTTATTTCTGTTTGTCTGTCTATGTGTCTGTCTGTCTGTCTGTCTATTATTTTTATTTCTGTCTATACGCCTTTCTGTTTGTCTGTCTGTCATCTGTATTTCTGTCTATCTTCCTGTCTGTCTGTCATCTGTATTTCTGTCTGCACTGAAAAAAATGATTCATTGAATTTAATCAATTTTTTTAAGGTAAGTGGTTGCAATCAATTTATTTAAGCTACATTTAAACAAAAGTTTTATATTTTATTTTACATTACTAATCTTTTTTGTTTAAATGTAGCTTAAATAAATTGATTGCAACCGCTTACCTTAAAAAAATTGATTAAATTCAATGAATCATTTTTTTCAGTGTGTCTGTCTGTATGTCTGTCTATCTGTCTGTTTGTCTGTCTGTGTTTCTGTTTATACGCCTATCTATCTATCTATCTATCTATCTATCTATCTATCTATCTATCTATCTATCTATCTTCCCTGTTTGTCTAATCCATCTCTTTAATCTGTCTGTCTGTAGGGAACGGTGGCGCCGTTGCATACGCTCTGGTCTCAGGTTCTGACCGTAAGTTTGAGGTGGATATGAGTACGGGTCTGGTAACTACAGTGGATTACCTGGACTATGAGACCAAGATCAGCTACCTTATAAACGTCTCGGCCACGGATCAGTCACCCCCGTTTCACCGCAGTTACTGCACCGTCTACGTCACTTTACTCAACGAGCTGGACGAGGCGGTGGCGTTTCTGTCAGCTGGTTATGAAGTGTCACTGAAAGAGAACATCGCACTAGGGACAGAGGTGGTCCAGGTGCAGGCGCAGTCAGCCGATAACCTGAACCAGCTGACGTACCGCTTTGACCCCGATACCTCACCTGCTGCCCTGGCCCTCTTTAAGATCGACAGTGTCACGGTGAAGAAACAGACCGTATGTTTGAATGCTGTATTATATAAGCATGTACAATATATAAAGGATTGTGTGTTCTTTGCAGGGTCGTATTACTGTTACAGGGCTTTTGGACAGAGAGAAGAGCGATTTATACACCCTTACTGTTGTGGCTGATGATGGTGGACCAAAGAGAGATTCTACTGTGGTAATTTTGAGTTTAAAGTCTTCTATCAGTTTAATTGAAAAAGTATGCCAAAATAATATATATATTATACATTAATAATTAAATCAGATTTATTTTCTCTTTTCCACTCTTCAACCTGATGTACACTTGTAGAAGGTAAGTGGGTGATTCTTAGAATTAAAGGCATCCAAAAATGATTTTTTTTATCATTTTCTCACTCTCATGTTGTTACAAACCTGTATAAATGTCTTTTTTCTGATGAACACGAAGGAAAATATTTTGAGGAATGTTTGTAACCAAACCAATCATAAGCCCCATTCACTTCCATAGTAGGAAAAAATAATACTATGGAAGTGATTGTGGCTCATAAACGGTTTGGTTACAAACATTCCTCAAAATATCTTCCTCCGTGTTCATCAAAACAAAGACATTTATACACGTTTGTAAAACATGAGAGTGAATAAATTATAAAAATGTACTTTTTGGGTGAACTATCCCTTTATGATAATTTCATAACAAAAAATTTTTTTGTGAATCAGCTCTGTATTTTTCCTTTTTTTGACAGGTGTCAATCACCATTCTCGATGAGAACGACAACAGTCCAGAGTTTGACATCACTTCTGATTTGTCTGTCAATGTTCCAGAAGACACGCCCATTGGTCAGAGAGTGGCAGTGGTGCTGGCCCGGGACAAAGATGCTGGAAAAAATGGACTTGTGAGAAAAACACGTTTATGTTTTTATTTACGTATTTAATGGGGGTTGTGGTTTAGCATTATATGCAAATCAAGCGTTAATATAATATGCAATAAAATACAAAGTAGCCTGCTGCAGACATGCACATTTTTAATTTGTGATTTCCTCAGACGTCAGTAATTTTGTCACTGTATACATTGCTCCGTATTTTAGTATTTATACAATTTTTGCTATTTTGAATGTTTTTAAAGGTGCAGTGTGTAATTTTTAAAAGGATCTCTTGACAGAAATGCAAAATAATATACAAAACTATATCATCAGGCGTGTATAAAGACATTTTTATACTGAACCGTTATGTTTTTATTACCTTGAATGAGACGTTTTTATCTACATACACGAGGGTCCCCTTACGTGGAAGTTGCAATTTTGTGCCGCCTTATTTCTATAGAAGCCCTTAACGGACAAACTTTTTTACTAAGTTGTTTCCGTCGATAACATGTTTTCCGGTGGTGGCTACCGTAGCTTCTCTATGCGTTTCAAAAGAGAGGGGTGAGCAGTGGACTGAGCCGTTGGTTGCAATTCGCAACCTCACCACTAGATGCCGCTAAAATTTACACACTGCACCTTTAACTTCTTAATCATTTAAGTTATCCATGCGAAAATGAAATCAATATACATGCCCAAATCAGCTGTCAATCATTCCTAATTTAACCCCATCATCATCTTTTCTCCATTAGGTAAACTTCACCTTAATTGCGGGGAACATGCAAGACGTGTTTAAAATCAACACTGCCAACAACACGTATGGAGAGGTTTACGTTAACGCACGTTTGGACAGAGAAGCTGTGGACCGTTACCTTCTTAAAGTGAGAGAAACAGCTTAAGTTCAATTGAAACCCAACTCATTTTTGACCCAACGCTGGGTTGAAAGTAACACAGCATTTTTTTTAAAAAGCATCACAGAAGTATTTTTTTAAGATAGCATGCAGAATTGAAAGAAGTTTTAGATATTTATTAGAAAACACTGAAAGTATAAATTAAATTAGTTTCCATCATAGTTCTGTGGCAGTCTTCGTTTACCATAAGTTCATTTGACTAAGAAAATTCTTGCTGAAAAGTTATCTGTTTACACACAATTCCAATAGATGTACAGCGTTATTTTTAGACCTGATAATATCTGCCATTGAACACTGTGTCGCATGACTGAAACATGTTTCCTTGTAAAAGTTAATATATACTACGTTTTGCATAATTTGCTGAAAGATATATGTGCATCTATAAGTCACTATGGAAACGGTGCATGTTATGTGTTTGGATCAGGTGCGGGCGATGGATAATGGTTCCCCCGCGAGGTTCACCGATCTTTCACTCACAGTGAACATTATGGATGTAAATGACAACCCTCCCGTCCTGCAGAGCCCTCGCGGGTACAACGTCAGCGTCAATGAGGTCAGAATCACCTTTCAGGCTACCAAACAGGACTTTATACCATCAGGGGGTGGGAACCTTTTTATTATGGTATCTGTTGCATGTTTGGGTTGACAAAAAATGTACATTAAAATAAAATTCAAAAGAAAAATAAGATACAACTATTTACAAACACAAACAATCATCCAATCACCAACATAAGACTGATAATCTAAGATTTAGGGTCCAGACTTCACTATTGTTTCAAAACATATATTTTGGTTAAAGGGTATTAATTATGCCCATTTGTCTATGAAGTTTCAGCTCAAAATATCCCACAGATCATTTGTTATTTGGTATATATGTCCAAAATGCCCCTATTTGGGTAGGAACAGAAAAGTGCTGTTTTCATGTGTGTACCTTTAAAGCCGCAATGAAATTGAAAAACTGTAGTTTGTTTTGAAGTATTTTAGTATTTTTTTTTACAAATATATTAGATTATAAGCTTCATTATTTAATCAAAAACACAAATCTCCTTCTACTTCCGCTCAAATGGTATAGCAGGTGGACGGGGTCTGGGAAAAGATAGCAGCGATTAGCAAATAGCAACTTGACACAACTTCAAAATATCCAACCAGTTCCTAATGGACAAATTCAAGTCCAGCCCAAATTTTTTCGGATATACGTCACTACGGGGAAAATAAGACAATCGCTACTACAGTTTCATGGCGACTTTAAATGCAAATGAGCTACAACCCCTCACTCCCTTACCAACAGACTGTAAGTGCTTTTGGTTAAAAATAGATCTGATTTCTGAGAATACAGTCTGAGACAATAGTATATTTAGTTGCATAAGCGCTACAACATGCTTACAAACACATTTAGAAAAGTTTAAGGGTCAAATTAACCAAGCAAACAGTGGCTGTGGGTGGGGCTTTATCAGTGTGACATCACATTAACAAGAGAATCAAAACAACATGTCAAATGAGACTGCTTTGGTGATTATAAAAGGAGTGGGTGGATTCTTTTCATTGTATAGTTAATGTGTTCACACACTGCCAACACACATTTACGTCCAGACATATTTTGCATCATATGTCCCCCTTAATAATTTGATTGATATTTTTTCTTTTCCTTTGTCCATGTGTGTGTTTCAGAATGTGGGGGGCGGTACCGCAGTGTTGCGTGTCGTAGCGACAGACCGTGACATTGGACCCAATGCCATGCTGTCGTACTACATCACTGGCGGGAACCAGGACCTGACCTTCAGAATGGACCGTATGACAGGAGAGATAGTGACTCGCCCTTCACCTCCTGACAGAGAGAAACAACAGCAGTACACGCTAAGTGTGACGGTGGAGGATGACGGAACGCCGTCTTTATCAGTAAGTGTACACACACTGTGTTTAAAGGAATAGTTCACCCAAATATGAAAGTTCCCATTATTTACTCACGCTCATGCCATCCCAGATTTCTACATTTGAACACAAATAATTGTATACTAAAATTGCATCATGTTATCATGTTATATAAAGCTTAACGTGTTGAAGATCCAAAAAGCATGTACATCCATCATTAAAAGATTAGTCAATTTTCTTTATAAAAAATATCCAGATAATTTACTCACCACCATGTCATCCGAAATGTCAATGTCTTTCTTTGTTCAGTTAAGAAGAAATTATGTTTTTGAGGAAAACATTCCAGAATTTTTCTCATTTTAATGGACCCCAACACTTAAAAGTTTTAATGCAGTTTAAAATTGCAGTGTCAAAGGACTCTAAATGATCCCAAATGAGACATAAGAATAAAAATAAAATATATGCACTTTTACACCACATCTTCATCAGGTCCTGTGACTCGCCAGCGTGACCTCACGTTATTGCGTAATGACGTCGAAAGGTCATGTGTTACATATATGAAATGCACATTTGCGGACCATTTTAAACAATAAACTGACACAAAGACATTAATTAGTATCATTCCAGAGACAACAACGTAGGAACGGTCCTCTTTCTCCACACTTGTAAACACTGGGGCGTAGTTTCGCATACGTCATCCATGACCTCTTGACGTGATGACGTATTATGTGAAGTCGCGCTGGTGCGTCACACGACCCGAGCATGATGAGAAGATGTGGTTTAAAGGGACACTTCACCCATTTGCATAAAGCTTTGTATAGTTAGAACCCCAGTCATGTTTTTGAATGGTCGTGCATCATTTCCCCAGTTGCGGCTGAGACAGGAGAAATACAGATTTCAGTGTTGCACTTCCTTCTTTCAATGATGTAAAAATCATCATTTTGTATCATTGAAAGCAGGAAGTCCAATATTTTTATTGAGGGGCTGAGACTACAAACACCCCTTTTCTCGGTCAGGTAGGCACCAAATTCAAAATGTAGGTTATATTTCGACTACAAATATGACACACTTTCAATAAAGATTAATGTTTCTACGGGTGAAATGCTCCTTTAAAAGTGCATATTTTTTATTTTTCTTGCCAAAAATGACAATCGTTTCGCTAGATAGGACCCTTATGTCTCGTTTGGGATCGTTTAGAGTCCTTTGAAACTGCAATTTTTGTACTACATTAAAACTGTTAAGTGTTGGTATCCATTAAGTAAGGGATAATGTAGAGGCAGCCGGTAGTTATTGGGAAATAAGCCCCGACAGTGTGATCAGGACCCGACGCGAAGCGGAGGGTCTTGTATCACACTGAAGGGGCTTATTTCCCAATAACTACCGGCTGCCTCTACATTATCCCGCTTATTACACGGCTACTTGCCACATAAGAAAAAAAACTGGACATGAATATGAATTTGAAACATTTTATTGGCATATTTGTTTTAAATTAACATTTTTATCCTTCCGCGAAACTTTGCACCGATGCATAAAATGATCGTAATACCTTATTAAGATCCTCTGCTTCATACTTGTCTCCATTTTTTCTCTTTTAGCCAGTCTTTGAGAAGTTTTAATGCCCATTCTGTATTTTTTTGTGTGTTGGCTTCGTAGCTGTCATGCTCTATTTTGTCAAGTTCAGTCTCAGTAAGCTGTCTGTGTCTTGTTGTGGTTGTCGAGTGTTTGTCACAAGATGGCGCCAAACAGACAGTAATCTTTATTGATCTTTATTGGCGCGGAGCGATTTTACTCGTGAAAGTAGTCCGGCTATGCGTTATTATTTTGGAGCGGTTATTATTTGAAAAGAACGAACCTGCAAATGTCTCAACTGACCAATCAGAATCAAGCATTCCAGAGAGCCGTGTAATAAAGTCCATTAAAATTAGAAAAATCCTGAAAGGTTTTCCTAAAAAAAACATAATTTCTTCTCGACTTAACAAAGAAAGACATCAACATTTTGGTTGAGATGGTGGTGAATAAAATATCTGGACTAATCCTTTAAAGTAATCCAAATGACTTAATACATGTCTTCTCAAGTGAAACAACATGTTTGTAAAAGAAAACATTTAATATTTTGTCCTTATTTAGCGATCAATTTATCATGTATCCATGGCAACATACAATTCAATTCAGCTGTATGTGGATAACGTTGAATCTCATTGATCCTTGCTTCTGTCGTCACTAGTTATCATTTGCATATTTTGTCTCAAGACAGGCAAGAACCAATGAGATTTAGCGATATTTATGTTATGCCATATTTTAACTGTATTTTCTTCATACATGACTCCCTTTAAAAATTACAACGCCATGCAACAGTTTTTAAAATAAATTTTTTTGATACTTTTGGAGCTTTGGTGTTGCCGACTTTGCATTCTTGTACTATTACTTTTTTAAGATGTAAAATAGGTCTTCGTTGTCACCAGAGTGTGTATGTGAAGGTTTAGCTCAAAATACCCATAGATAATTTATAATAGTATGTTAAAATTGCCACTTAGGTGCATAAGCTTTTGGGTGTGGCTCTTTATATGCAAATGAGCTGATGAAATGCAAATTATGGACATAATGATGGTTTGATGAAATTTAAACTTAATTGTGCTGTCAATTATTTTCTCTCTTACTGCACTAAATGGAAGTGCCGTGGTTGGATGCAGATTAAGGGGTGGTTTTATTAATTTAGGATCCCCTTTTGACATCACAGGGGGGGCCGAATCTGGATGACCTATTTTTTCACATGCTTACTGGGTTGTTCTTTTTTATGTTTTTTAGGTTGATAGAAGCATTGGGGACACAATTATAGCACTTAAACATGGAAAAAGTAAGATTTTCATGATATGTCCCCTTTAGTATCAAATTATTCGCTTTATGTTCATATATTATGACAGCAATTAAAAATTTGGGTGAACTATTACTTTAAAGTCAATCAAACACCAATCAAATCAAACACCAATCACACACCAGGGTATTTCAATATTTTAAGAAAGTCAACTTTCTTCATTTGCTCCTCCCATCATGATGTGTAGTTTTTTTCTTGACACTACACATAAAACACTGTATTTGCTCCTTTAAAAGTCAATGTGCAACAAAAACAGGAAACCACAATCTGCCTTACTTTTGAAACAGGAAGTTGCACTCTCAAAAACATGTTCAGAACCTCACAGGCAGCTCGCCATTTCACCATTTGTGATTTTTGGGCCTTTGCTGTCTAAGTTCCTCATGGTTGTTTAAAGGGCCCCATCGCTCATCGGTTACCTGTCTCAGACAGTTCCTGTGTTGCATGGATCAGTACGATCATATGTAAAAAACAAAGCTCAATGACTCGCAGCTTTTATGAGAACTTAAAATCTTGTTTTATTTTTTTTAAAAGACATATAAGCAAATAATTTTGATTGTATCAGCAGTTGAATCATATTGCACAGCATTATCACTTGAGCTACATCATATATGGTATGAACATTGTACAGGAACACAGAAATCAATCTCGAATATACAACTTAAAATATACAAAGTGGTAAAGTGGCATTTTCATAAGCATATTTACAAAGCAAATTTGCAGACATTCACCTAAGATCCATCCATCCCTTCCATTCATTCATTTAGAAAAAAAGCAAAGTTTTGGCACTCTGTATGGCAGTGAATTTAAACTTTTAAGCTTCTTGAAATAGTTTACCAGTGCTTTGCTTTTTTCAATCTACATTACAGTCCAGCTGAAAGTAAAAAAAAAAACACACTTGTCTGCACAAGCACACACATTCCCACATGTAAAAAAGATATAAAATATACAAAATCTCCTTTTTATGTGTCCTTGATGTGGCCTTTTAACCATACATGGTAAAAAGTGACACTGGTTTGATTGTCACCGATAAAACATTTACCAAAAGAAATTGCACAAACTCTGTGAGAGTGCATGGCATACTGTAAACTACATACCTGATAAAAGCACCACAACAGATCCGCACTCACCACGAGAGGCTTTAAAACAGCCCCACTTTTCTCGGCGGGTCTCAAGCTGAGATGGTGTTAGATCTTTTTACCACTGATGCAGTGCTGGTGCTCAATCTATCCCCGTTCAATAAAGACACTGAATTAAATTACCTTTAACGTTATAATAAGTTCCCAAAACGAATCCCTAGCTGAGCATCAATATCAGCACCGTTTCGGTGGTAAAGGATAACTGAGGGATACTGAGACACTAAGTATTGAGATACTGAGATACAGGGAGACTGAGATACTGAGTAATACTACATTAATATACAGGGAGACTGAGATACTGAGTAATAATACATTAATATACAGGGAGAATGAGATACAGGTACTGAGGACTGAGACACTGAAATACAGCGAGACTGAGACAATGAGTTACTAGGAGACTGAGATACTGAGTATTGAGGCAGGAAACTGAGACACTGAGCTACTGGGAGACTGAGATACTGAGATTGAGGCACTGAGATACGGGGGGACTGACATACAAAGGGACTGAGACACTAAAATTTCAGGGAGACGGAGACAATGAGTTGCTGGGATACTGAGTATTGAGTCACTGAGATACAGGGGGACTAAGATACTGGGAGACTGAGACACTGAGTTACTGGGAGACTGAGATACTGCGAGACTGAGACACTGAGTTACTGGTAAACTTGGGAAACTGAGGGATACTGGGAGACTGAGACACTGAGTTACTGGGAAACTGAGACACTGAGTAACTGGGAAACTGAGACACTGAGTTACTGTGAGACTGAGATACTGTGAGACTGAGACACTTAGTAACTGGGAAACTGAGACACTAAGTTACTGGGAGACTGAGATACTGGGAGACTGAGACACTGAGTTACTGGGAAACTGATACACAGAGTAACTGGGAAACCGAGACACTGAGTTACTGGGAGGCTGAAACACTGAGTTATTGGGAGACTGAGATACTGAGTTATTGCGAGGCTGAGACAATGAGTTACTGGGAGACTGAGATACTGGGAGACTGAGACACTGAGTAACTGGGAAACTGAGACACTGAGTTACTGGGAGACTGAGATACTGGGAGACTGAGATCCTGGGAAACTGCGACACTTAAGTTACTGGTAGACTGAGATACTGAGTATTGAGACACTGAGATACAGGGAGGCTGAAGCTCTACATTATTTCACACACATACAGCCTTTCCTGAAAATGTAACACATATTTTAGTAGTAGAATTAGAAGTTGTATGTGTAAATAGCAGAGTGGTTTGTTTATATGAAAAGTAATTTGACTGCAGTTTAACAGTTTTTTTAAGTGAATGTGGCTGCAGAGTACACATGTGAACGAGATCCATCTCTGACAGAAGATAAGATAGAGGATGAACATGTATTTCAGCACAGAAAGATTGAAGAGAGGATGATAGAAAAATTATGATCATGATTATGATCAAAAAAGAAATAGTTGTTTAAGTGCAGGTACAAAGCCACAAACAACGTGACGCTTTAAAAACGTTCAGCACAAATCTCCTCGACATCTCTTGGAATCATGGTTGCACCAAGTTATGGATTGTCCTTCACATCGCTGGGCAGAAATCACCAGATAGTGGGCACCAAAGCAGTTGAAATCTCCTGGTTTTAGGGGTCACTCCTAATCATCCTTGCAGGAAACAGGAAGATAGATGCATGATGGTATACAGAAGGAAGAAGCACCAGGCATTCCTGGGAGTGAACATTACTTAATCAAGAAGTAGGTTTGGAGACTCAGGAATGGGTTCTGGAAAAGAAAGCGTACGATACATAAATGTTTATTGCACCACAAATAGTAGCAGAAAAAGGTAGCACAAAATGTCATGGGTTTGAACCCAGTTAACTGGTATAAAAGCATGCCATTGAAAACTGAAACCACTACATTACTTTACTTATCCTTAAAGTCAACATGAAACTAAAAACTTGACCCTATTCGCTCTCTTAATTTATATACCTGATCTATATATACCTGTAAATACCAGCTTAAAATCATGTTTAATGTGTCACACTGAACTAAAATGGGTTGCGGATATTCTTATTCTGTGTCTTATCACTGGTAAGACAGAACTGCTTATGTACGTGCCATAGGTCATGTGTGTAATGTAACACACATGAAAGTCGCACACACACAAACACTTAATTTCTCAGAATCCAGTTTCTCGTCACTCGTCAGAGAAGCAGAAATGAGTGTTGAGAAACGGGGGAGAAAAGGGGAAACTGACATTCTGTAAATTCCGCTGAGCTAAAGGTTAAATAAGAGGAGCTGTGTGTTCGTGTACAGCATGTACTTACTGAAGCCTTGTAAAGCAATTGAATAATAAATGACTGTTTCATGTAGTGTATGTGTGCATTTGTGTAAGCAGCATAGACATTTTGTGTCTAGTTGTGTGTTTAGACTCCAGATGTTTCTTGTAGCTTAGTGAAAAGTGACAGACGTCTAGCTGGAGTTGGGTTACAGTTTTATGTGAGACTTTGTGTGCCTTACCCTGCACAGAGAAGAAGACGTCTCCTTGTATGGGGGAAAACGGAGTTCCAGGGTCTGACAAGAGGTGGCGTCCTGTTTCCGATGACTGACGCATTATTTGGGATACGGTCCGGGGTTTAGGCTCGGGAGAATCGACAGCAAACACTGCATTTTCATGTCCCTGCGCACTAGAGAGAGAGATGAAGAAGGGAAAATATGAGTAAATGAAAAGACGGTTTCAGCAGTAACAACATAAACAAATGGCTTTTGTGGAACATACGTAACTTCCGGTAAACAACTATAAAGAACCAACAATAATATAGTCCTTTTCAGTGTTGGGAAAGTTCACTTTTTAAGCTAAATGCGTCAGATTTCATCTTCATATCCAACTTTAAATTCTTATCCAACCAGGGTTTACATTAGCATCAAGATGCAGAAACAGCGTGTGTTATGAGAGCTTTAAAGATATCAAGATTATATTTTCACTGAATGGTCTCTACGTTATGTCGAAATTCTGGATTTTATATAAAAAGTAACTCACAAAACATTATTTTAGATGGGTTTTCACACAATTATGTGAAGTAATGCATAGATTTGTGAAGAACAAATTTTTGCATACAGTACTGTGCAAAGATCTGCACAAAAGTGGTCATATATAATTATTTCTCAGTTTCTTTATTAAAATACAACCAGAAAATACAGGAAATTTGTATGTAGTATTAAAAACAGTATAAAAGTTTCAGCTCAAAAAAGCTTAATATGTGTTTCATGCCAGGATAGGTCACACTAAATACTGACTGATGCCTGAAGAAGACATATAGTTCTGTAAATTTTGTGTCCATATTTCCTGTATTTTCTGTTTGTATCTTAATGAATATGCATGGACATTAAAACTTTTTTGGTGGTGGTGGCCTAATAGGGCTTACAATCCAAACGCGAATTCAATTATTTGCACGAGTAGATTACATACAAAGTCAATGCAAAGCCGTGAATAGACGCAAACTCAAATTCAACGATTTGCCCGAGTAGATTACATACAAAGTCAATTCAAAGACGCGAATAGATGCGAACTCGAATTCAACGATTTGCCCGAGTAGATTACATACAAAGTCAATGCAAAGACGTGAATAGACGCAAACTCGAATTCAACGATTTGCGCGAGTAGATTACATACAAAGTCAATGCAAAGCCGCGAATAGACGCAAACTCGAATTCAACGTAGATTACATACAAAGTCAATGCAAAGACATGAATAGACACGAATTCAAATTCAAATATTTGCGTGAGTAGATTACAAACAAAGTCAATGCAAAGACGCAAATAGACACAAACTTGAATTCAACGATTTGCGCGAGTAGATTACATGCAAAGTCCCGAATAGACGTGAACTCAAATTCTAAGATTTGCGCAAGTAGATTACATACAAAGCCAATGCAAAGTCATGAATAGATGCAAACTCAAATTCAACAATTTGCGCGAGTAGATTACATACAAAGTCAATGCAAAGACGTGAATAGACGCAAACTCTAATTCAAAGATTTGCACGAGTAGATTACATACAAAGTCAATGCAAAGACGCAAATATACGTGAAGTCAAATTCAACGATTTGCGCAAGTAGATTACATACAAAGTCAATGCAAAGACATGAATAAACGCGAACTCGAAATTCAACGATTTGCGCGAGTAGATTACATACAAAGTCAATCCAAAGACGTGAATAGACACGAACTCGAATTCAACGTTTTGCGCGAGTAGATTACATACAAAGTCAATGCAAAGACACAAATAGACGCGAACTCGAATTCAACGATTTGCGTGAGTAGATTACATACAAAGTCGATGCAAAGACACAAATAGATGCAAACTCGAATTCAATGATTTGCACAAGTAGATTACATACAATGTCAATGCAAAGACACAAATAGACGCGAACTCGAATTCAACGATTTGCGTGAGTAGATTACATACAAAGTCGATGCAAAGACACAAATAGATGCAAACTCGAATTCAATGATTTGCGCGAGTAGATTATATACAAAGTCAATGCAAAGACATGAATAGACACGAATTCAAATTCAACAATTTGCGTGAGTAGATTACATACAAACCCAATGCAAAGACGCGAATAGACACAAACTTGAATTCAACGATTTGCGCGAGTAGATTGCATGCAAAGTCCCAAATAGACGTGAACTCGAATTCAACGATTTGCGTGAGTAGATTACATACAATGTCAATGAAAAACCGCGAATAGATGCAAACTCGAATTAAATGATTTGCGCGAGTAGATTACATACAAAGTCTATGCAAAGACATGAATAGACACGAATTCGAATTCAACAATTTGCGTGAGTAGATTACATACAAAGTCAATGCAAAGACGCGAATAGACACAAACTTGAATTTAACAATTTGCGTGAGTAGATTACATACAAAGTCAATGCAAAGACGCGAATAGACACAAACTTGAATTTAACAATTTGCATGAGTAGATTACATACAAAGTCAATGCAAAGACGTGAATAGACGCAAACTCGAATTCAACGATTTACAAATTTATATTTGTATTCATTTTGCATTTATTTGTTGTAGTACAGTAATATGAATTGTAGTTGAAACACCAACAAGAATAACATATATTACAAAAACTTATTCGCTGTATTATGGTAATACCAGATATTTTTTATTTAAAAAAATTATAACAATGTACTGTGAACATGTTCACATTTGATTTTGGACACTCACCTGTCCATGCGCACCAGCTCGTGTGCACCTGGGAAAAACAGGAACAGGAAATGGGTCACAGTGGGAAAGGAAACTCAGTCTCTATAAAACAATTAGTGCACTTGTTGCATTCACCCATCTGCAACTCATGCAGCGCTGTGTAGGATGTGTGTACCACAATCGAACACACAATGTAGGTCAGAATGAGTGTGTGAGTAATGCATGAGTAAATTTGTGAGCGTACTCACGTCTGCGCTGGCCGACTGCTTGTCTTTGTCTGTAAACCAGCATTAGTATGAGTGGGAGACACAGAATAAAAGCGATGCAGGCTGCGATAGCCAGACCTTCAGCCAGGGCATCTGAAAGAGAAAAACAAACCATGATTGCAAAAATGCTTAAAGAGCACCTATTTTCCGATTTCACGATTTTACATTTCCTTTGGTGTGTTAGAACATGTTAACGATATGCAACGGTACGAATCTCAAAGTATCCCGATGATGCGAGTTATCGTTTCAAACTTAAATAACTTTTTTTGGACCACAACAAACACACGGATTGTAGGTAACAGTTTACTTCCTCTACCTGTTTTGACCACGCTTCAATATTTAATTGACAGGACAGCTGCCGTGGTGGTTGCCTAGCACTATAAAAAGCCGCGTCGCATTGCTCTTTCTTTAAAGTGACCAAAAAAAGGCAGTGTGGCTGCCTTGCGTTTCCAGGCGCATTTTAAACGCATTTGGTGTGATCGTCCCATCTTTCAGAAGCACATTTTATATTACTGCTTTGCGTTCGTAACACAGATCAGCCGAAATAAACAAAAAACTGAAAAATCATTTCACGCTGACACACGCATATGTTTCTTACACCAGCTGGAAGATACTATCTTTCAGTGGATATTTTGTTGATATATCATGTTGAACGTACCTTCTGAAGAATTCTGGACCAACTCTGAACATTTCAGACTGCCGTTGTGAGCTGTGGATACATGCAATGTTAAAATCACAGAGGAACAAAAAATATGTCAATGCCAAACCTGATCTCTCTACTTGTTCACTTACCTGGCATCACAGTCAGTAAGATGTAGTTATGGGCCTCCACCTCGGTTTTGTGTTTCTTGGTCTGGATGTCCAAAAGCCGGCAGCAGTATCTACCCTGGTCGTTCTGCTTGATGTTCTGCAGGGTGATGGAGAAGAGATGCCCATCCCACTTGTATTCTACACCGAGTGAGCGGTTGTTGGCACCTGTCCCACGCGGGTGTAAGCCATTGTGACAGTGCTCGTTGATGTTAGACGTAAAGACCCAGGTGTGCGGATGTTTGTCCTCCGGGTGAGTTACGGATCCAGACTGGTAACATGTTAAAGTGACGTTGGCCCCAACAGGACATACGTATTGCCGATGGGGAGCAGACAAAGTTGGAGAATGGCGCTCTCCAATCGCTGGAGAGAAAATGGATAAAAAATATGGAAAATTATAGAAAAGTGAAATGAAGCATTTACATACTGTAAATTTGACCAATTTTACTTAAGGTTATAATATTCAGAGTTTAAAAATATGCCCTATAGATGGTTTCATCGGACGCACATGCGATGACGCGATTAAGCGTCTGGTCGGAATTGGGTTTATTGGTTTATTGGTCTGACTAGTTGCTAAATGAACTCTTGAACAAATACCTCGTTGAAAATAACAACTGTTTTGGTTTTCTAGGTAATCTATGTGTTGGTTATTTTGCTTGTTATTAGGGATGCACCGAATCCAGATTTTTTAGGTTCGGCCGAATCCCGAATACACCGTTTAAGATTCGGCCGAATCCGAAACCGAATACCGAATCCTACTCGCATCCTTATTCCATTAACACAGTAAAACACATTAATGAATTATACAACGTCCACAGCATGTATTTTTCATTTTATTTAATTTTAACTGTACATTATGCCAGGATGACAAGTTGGAAAACTGTTTTGACAATTACCATAAGCCTATGCATAATGAAAGCGATGCGTTGCGACACGCTCGTTTTTCCAATTAGCAAGCAGCTCCGCGCTGAAAACTACATTTAACTTTGAGTGAGAAGCTCCGCTCGTCAATGTCAGTTTTCACACGGCCGTCCAATTACAATGGAGGAGGGGCAGGACATTACCACAGCAACCAACCGGCTCACAGCTGAAGCATCACAGCTACCAAGCGCTTGGCTGAAAAACAGCTGGCATTTGGTGTCCTCAAGGCGTTTTCAGCCGTGTTTAAAAGTTTTGGTGTGTCCAGCCCCTAAAGCTCACCGAAAGAAAAAGCTCATCTCCACGTCAGCACCCGATGTGTGTAATCAACGGCCGCGTGACGTCGAGCAGCATAGCGCAAGCCTAGGATTCGGTTCGGTGGAAAAAAATTCTAGGATTCGGCCGAACCTGAACCCCGTCAAAAAGCCCAGTATTCGGCCGAATCCGAATCCGAATCCTGGATTCGGTGCATCCCTACTTGTTATATAAATAAACTACTTTAAAAGGACTTTGTTGTTATTTATTCTTAGCGGACTTTACCGGAAGTTACGTGTGGTCTACGTAAGCCGCTTGTTGGTACTGCTGAAACTGTCTATATACTCCAAAACATTCTGGGTTATTTTCAACCTAGCATTGAGTCAAAAAGGTACGGGCCCAGCCCGCTACAGTAGGTTGTAATGTAAACCATACTGGGTTGTTTCAACCCAGAATGCTAGATTGTTTTAACCTATTGTTGTTAATTTCAACCCTGGGCTGCTGCTGGGCTCGTCCCTTTTTGACTCAACCTGTGTTGAAAATAACCCAGCATTTACCAGTTTATTGGGCAGAGATAACTATAAGTAAGGCATTTAGGTTGATTGTGGAAAATGTAACTACTTTGGCTTTGTGGTGGTGTCAAAGTTTGGGTGGGAGGTTAGTCACTCTTAATTTCAAAATTGTATTGGAAATTAAAAATGTAATTGAACACTAAAAGAAGCAAATGGATTTATAGATTTTAGCGAATAATCTCAAATTAAATCTAACCAATGCAGTTGCGGCTGGTGACTTCTCTTCCAAGGAGCGCAAATTCAAAATATGTGTTTGGAGTGTCGTGTGTTGCTCGTAATGTCAAAATATGTGTTCGTTGCGTCATGTTAACCATGCGCATCATGCCAAAAAATGTGCCTGTTGCACACAAGTCGAAAGCATAGACTGTAAAAAAAAAGATGGATGACGCGACGTCACCTCCTTCTATTGTAATGAATTGAAGCTAAAGATGTCCGACCATGGTCGCGCCATGATACGTAAAAACGTCAGTTTGGTGCCAAGGTATGCGCAGAAGGAATCGTCCGTGGAGCCAGAGGCGGAGCCACAGTATAAAACTTCCGCCTAAATGCTCATGCACCCAATTCAACAACGCCAATCATAACGACACGCGTTTCTATAGCATCAAATTACTAGCTAAAATAAAACTTATCACAAAAATGAACAATTGAATAAATATCAGTGCGATTACAACTACCTTAAAGTACCAAGACCATCTTTCGTAAACTTTTATTGGAAATGTAAAAAAAATTTTTATTTATAGCAGTCACATTCGTTTGAATGGAGAGGGCGGGGTTTATGACTTGTACTGCAGCCAGCCACCAGGGGGCGATCAAAGAGCCAGAGGCTTCACTCTTCAAGACGTATGAGGCACACCCGGTCGAAAGGGTTCATAATAAAATAGACGCTTACAAAAAAACCTTTGAAGCGTCTGCAGCGGCACGTATTTTGACACGACGCTCGATGCACATGGGTTCACATGACGTGCCGAACAAATATTTTGACATGATGAGTCACACACATGACGGGCCTCGCATTGTGCGCCTCGAAAAAGAAGTCACTGGCCGCCACTGAACCAATGTTTATATAAACAAGGGGTGGACTAAATTTGATATTAATTGCTAACATTATTTGCAACAGGTTTATTGTTTGTCCTATGAATACATTTTTGTCATTTAATTGTGTATATATGTGTGTGTGTTTATAGAATAGGGCGCTGGGTTCATTGTTGACTTGTTTCCTATCCTGTCATGGACAAATAAAGACCTACACCCTAACCACATATTGCATACAAACCCTGTTTGATAGTGAACTGTTACCGAAATGCATTCAGCAAAGCTGGAAGTTTATCAAAAAGACAAAATAAATAGGAAACAGCGGTTTTTCGTGTCTGTATTATAAAAATGTCCCATATTTACGAATGAATAACCCAGATACTGTTTGCTGGAACGTATGATTGTTCAATCTCCATTAACATGTTCTTGTTTGTGTATTTGAGATCCATGCGCATCGTGCAAATGGCTGTTTACTTAAGATACTCTTGCAGACATCGGTAGTCTGAATTATGTGTGTGTTTCTCAGGAAGAGCAATAGGAAACAGCGTCTGTGTGATTACGAGCTGCTCGGGGAGGTGTGTCTGTTCCTGGCTCTTGAAGACACAATACAATTCAAATCCTGTCCTATTATTCCTATAAACCTCATCCGTCCTTATATTCCCAATCAGTTCATAATTATCCGGCTCCTTGTGAGAAAGGTCTCCGGCCCGTAGGCAGCTGCCAAAAGTCTTAACGCCGCTTTGTTGTGACTAGTTTTACAAACTACCCGGCACGCTGGACATAAACGCCCCCCTTTTAAGGTCTAGGTCACGCTTGGGTGAATGGCATGCTAGGATTGTTTTGTGAATGTTTTGGAGGCTAGGCTCATGTAAATTGTTTAAAAACACAAAATGTTTACAAGTTACATAGTTTACAAGACAAATAAGGAGTAGGTTTAAGATAAATTTACTGGTTCTGTGGCATGATGTCGATGACCTCTGAACATTATCTGATTTTGTGCATTAGTTTGTAAACACAAACCAAAATGGTTGGTGTAACATTCAGGTGGGTTTAAAGGCAGACGTTTGCATCTTGCATTTCTTATCCGTACAAATTTTTTTCACAAGGCCAACCCTGTTTGGGGGGTTGTAATTTAACCTATGCTAAGTTGTTTCGATTCAAAATGCTGGGTTGTTTTAACCCATTGTAGGGCCAAATATAAACATTTCCTGGGTTCATTTAACCTAACACAACTGGGTCTGTCCATTTTGACCCAACAATGGGTTGAAAAGAACTTAAATAGACCTCCATTGTAAATGCATTACTGTTTTTGTTTTGTTTTTACAAACTAGGGGACAGGATAAAATGATAATCTGTGAAAAGCATGCCACAGATGCTCTTGACAGAGCTAATCCCCAAACATTCCTTTTAAAAGTCTGTGACTTGTAGAGAGAAATGGCAATAAAATGTCTTCAGCCTGAGGGTACCTGTCTTGAAATGTGTTTATTTTACCTGTCTGTGATGTCAACACAAAGGTCTGCCACAAACGGGCTGTGACTGAATTTATCAGACTTCTAGAGTAGTATCGCATTTCTGTTTATGCATGTGACACATGCTTTTATCTAAGGTGACTGAAAGCACATTAAAGCATTTTTATGCATAAGTATCATCTAATGCATGTTTTAAACCCATATAATCTTTTCAAAGAAATAATTAACCCAAAAATGAACAATTTGTGTTTGCTTTTGTGAAAACTTTAGATACGAGGGTTGCAATATATTGAAATGATCAAAATACTGCAATGTTCATATTGCAATGGTTTGTTTTGATTAGGCCTACTTCAAAATGATGTATAATCAAATGCTTTTGCTTGTTGCAGAGACATTTTTTTTTTTAAATATTTTAATATAGTTCAAATGATTTTACTGCGTATTTCATATTTTATATATCGTGCAGCCCCATAAGATACAATGTACTGTTACATGGGGTATGAATTATTTATTTTCTTTCTGGGGTGAACTAGGTAAGAATTTCTCCCCCATTCCCTCCCATGTGTATTCAACTTAAGAGTTTCTCTGTATATCAGTGTTTGTGTGAGAACTTCATTAGCGGTGTTAATGAAAACCATGGGGGAGCGAGAAACCTCCCCCTCCACAGAGAGGATAACAGTGAGGGACCGTCCCGTCTCACCTGAAACCACCTCATCAAGACCTCTTGGCAATACTGAAACCACAGAGTTTGTTTAAGGTTTAAATTACAGGCATTTAATATTTTTTAAAAGATAAAACAATTATATATTATTTGTGGGCTGAACTGGGATGGGGTGCAACTTTTTTTTAAACTAGGTCTGCTGACTCAGAGCATGCTTGTAAATTACACAACACACACTGTGATTTGTAGGCTGATAGTGGTAAAAATAATGACGGACATTTTGAAATCTGACTCATTTACTCTTTTCAAACAAACAAAACAACATTGCAATTTTGTTCAGTGATGCTATTAGCACAGAACATACAAATTAACCTTTGAAAATCCAAAAGCCACACAATTTACGTTTTCATTTATATAACTATGAGTTTACAGATAGAAGTTTGATATTGAGGTAAGAAGATTGTTTAAATTCATTACTGAAGATGAGCATTAAGTTGTTACCCTTTGTTATTTTTCTCTCCTAAACAGTTTACAGTTAATCGGTTTGACAAGACAATGTGAATTTATCTCCTTACAAGGACTTAGAAACCATGGGGTGAGGAATGTAATTCAAGAGCAATATCCGGACCGTCTCCCTCTTGTCTCTATCCATCTATTTCATCTGGCATCATTCCTGTGTCTCTATTTACCTTTTCTAACAATATGCCAAATGCACTATGCTTTTCATGTTTCACACAGCTGCTCATTTCTCAGGCCTGGTTAGGAAAAATTAGTAGAGTTTTCCTGTGATGAGGAAGTAGAGATGGTGGGAACAAATCATTACCCTCCGGTCTGTTGGAAACTAGGCTACAACAGCTACACTTCAAACCATTCAAATACTCTAAAACTGGCACAAATCAATATGATGGGCCTGCTGTTGTCTGTGGGTTATCGACTGTATTTCCAAGCTGGGTTTATTAGGGCTGTGTTGTGGATGGAGTATGGACTTTGTGGACCATGTTTACATTTTATTTCTGAAGCACCCTCAAGTAAATGCCATCTATAGAAATATGGTAGTCATTTAAGGCCACTGTAAATATTAAAACACCATAGTGTTACTATTTGATACCATCATTGGGCTATGGTGACATTACAAGGTTTTGTAAGGGTCAGAAACATAATTTTTAATATATGTTATTATAACCTTATAATTGTATGTATTTAATATAGATCACTCTCTTGACATCCTCACTGTTTATTTTGTACTGATCTGAAATATTTTTCTTTGAATTCTGTCAAAATAGGGTCAAAAGAACAATAAAAATAAACCCAAAATATTCAAAGATTGAAGAGAGATTTTTTATTTTAAATAAATAAATCTAGTATAATTATTAATAAAAAATACTACATATGGCTTAATGTGATGCTTCTAACAAATATTAATTAGGTATGGCAACAGTATAAATATTCCTATCACAATTTACTACATAAGCCACGCCTTCTCTACTGAAGCGTCATAATTTTTTTTAGATTTTTTTTCCTGTATGCGAATTTTGTCCGCATTTTGTGCAACACCAGTTTATTTTTATCCTTATGCATAACGTATTTGTACTAAAAGGAAAAAAGTTTAATTTTATTTCATTTTATCCTGTCCCTTTAACGTCCACTACTTACAACCAATCCCACCGCCGTATTGTCCAAACGTCACGTTGCGTATTTAATATTCATGAGCTAAGCTGTTTACACAAGCTCAGACTCACATCACGGGAGTTTGCATAAGAGACAAATGTGAGGCAAAATTTCATCGGTCTGAAGTGCTGTCTAGGTACATATCTACGCTAAAATTTACCTCACTAAAGTAATTTATGTCAATAATATTTATTAAGCTGACGTTTTTATAACTGCACGTGCCTCCCCAATGCACAGGCACGAGCCTGTTTAAAGTTTACTTGAGTTTACTTATAATAAGAATTTATTACTATTTATATGCCGTTTAGTACTTATCTAACTATTTTTTTAATGTTAATAGTTAACATTGTAGTATAGTTTTCAGTTATATAAAAATATGAAATGACTCAAACATATGCAAACTGACATATTAAGTTTCCCTGAAGTCGCAACAGATGTGGAAGTCAGTCGTTTGAAGTTTGAGAGAGCCCACATGAAAAAAAATATTGGTAGGTTGCTTTAGTATTTACTATTGTAAATTAATTCCTGGATTCCTCTTGTTCTTAACCTTACCATAGTAAGAATTAAAATATACTAGTATTTATTTACTACAATTCACTATAGTTACGCAGTACTGTACGCATTAAGTGTAGTAATTAACGTTACTATAATATATTGCAATTACATGCAGTTTACCCCAGTAAATACCAAACTGAATTTACGTGTTTTTTTCACGTAGCGTAAAAAGTTTTTTTCTTCGGTGAAACAAGTTGACACACGCCTGATTTAGCCTTAAGAAAGCAAGATTTCACATGCGGAAAAGAGACAACTCATAGGAAGCGTTCTTGTCTTTACAAACAGCGATTAAACAGACGCGTTTTCAGAGAGGAATATACAGCGATACGCGATGCGACGACACTCCGTGTCGCGTGCGCACGCAGAGCAAAAATAAACAAAGTAGTGACGGGGCGCAAGAAAACAAATAATACAATCAAGAGTATATTTACCTTGTACAGCCAAAAAGAGATAAGCGCAAAGCCACAGAGATGAAAATACATCCATCAGTCCTGATCTCCTGTAACTTTCACAAAGTTACCAAAGTTCCTGACAATATCTCCAGCTGTAAAGGCAGAGTTGTAATTGTGTCTTATTCCTAAATGATGTTAACTTGTTAGCTTGTTAACATTAAGTTAAACATCTCACAATCTACTCTGAAGTGAGACTGAGAAACCAGAAGCTGACACACACTCCTCCCTCCTCCTCATCACTCCTCCTACCCTACAGCTACTACATACTGCTTCCCTTTAAACACACAAATAAGAAGACTCTTTATAGCATTATTAATAATATAAATTATTAAATATGAATAATGTTTTAGGTACTGATTTTTTTTAAACATTTTAAATCATGCATTGAATGCACTAATTTATATTTATGATATATTAATTGTTGTCTAAATAATAATATTTAGCATTATATTATGTAAGAATAAAAGATTAAGTACAATTTAAAACTTATGTACATTTATTGTTTATGTAAGTTTATTCTTTGCTAATATAAATGATTAACTTATATAATTAAAAGCTTTTCTGATCCCTTCTGTTATACATCAGAACTGTAATTGTGCATTCATACCAGACATGAATGAAGCGAATAAATCGCGCTATTCGTGCGTACTAGTGCTTAAACATTTTAAGTTAGCTCGCTCGCACATGAAATTTGCATTATTTGTACGTGAATATGCTCACTTGGCCGGCTTAATGTATATAGATCAAATTTAGTAAAGAGCGTTTTTTTTTAAATTTACCAATTCACTTACTTTTTTTCAAGCAAGATCCTTTTTATTCCTGTTTCTATAAAAGTAAGATGTGTCGTACAGCTCCGGGTGACCACATACAGCAACAATTATATTGTCATCTATTGTTATTTTCGTATTTCCTCCCCTCGCTACGTCGTAATCACGTCACTACTAGAGCAAGCTCCTGTTAGGTTAATACCACGCGAATATCTGCACAAGTTCAGATTTTTCAACTTGCACGAATCACGCGTTACGCACGTCAAACGCCCAAAACGCTCAAATCGCGGCATTTGCGCAACCTTATTCGTGCAAATCACACCGCGGGATTAACTAAACATGTGTATCACTTGCGCTTTTTTGACTATAGTGATGATGAGTTGCTGTAACAGAAAGTTAGTTTGATAAGTTAAAGTAACGTAAACGTTTTCATGACTTATTGATCTTATCTTTTTTACAGTGTATTCAGAATTTTATTGTCATTTACCAAACACAAATTTAGCGCAGGAGTTATTCAATGAGTCTTGCTGTGACATAGATCAACTTGGTAAAGGTGTAGATCTGATATCGCTGATAGCATCAATCGAGGAAACACACAAACACACACAAGTGACCCCCTTCCCATCACACACCATCAGGTTATGCAAATGAAACTCAAACTAGCTACACCAGTTCAAAACCAAGATACAGTAAGATAAAGGTTATGTGACACTGATCTACAGTCGATTCAGAAGAAAAACATGCAAAGGATTTCATGAGACTGTAACACTGGCTGCCAACTCGACAAATAGAAATGATTATAAAAAACAAACACAAAAATGCATTTATTTTATTTAAAATGGGTCATAGCACAAAAATCTTGACTTTTCCATGTTTAAGTGCCCTTTTAGTTTTAGTCTTAGTCTTTTGGACGAAAATGGTTTTTTAGTTTTAGTCCCATTTTAGTCACTTATAAACTTGATAGTTTTAGTCAAGTTTTAGTCGATGTAAACACAAAGAGCTTTTAGTCAAGTTTTAGTCGATGAAAACGCAAAAAGGTTTTAGTCAAGTTTAAGTCAATTTTAGTAAAAAAAAGGTAGTCTTTAACAAATTAATTTAGGTTAAAAAGTTTGGTGTATTTAATACTATTAAAATGTGCATTAAGGTTGTCCCTAAGGGCTTACCGTTGTTTTAGTCTGTGTGCCTTCTGCGCATGTCATTACCAAAAAGTTGAGCATTGCTGATACTTTTTAGCTAAAAACAGACAGATTTCACGCAACATAGGCAGAAATGACATGCATTGTGAACGTCAGACTTATAATCATTGTTGTTTCGTCTCGTCTCGTCTCGTCAACGAAAACTCGAAAGCGTGTCGTCATGTTTTCGTCACCTTAGAGCTATTTTTAGCTAGTCATCGTTGCATTATAGTCATAAAAAAAGGTGCGTCAACAAAATATTTTTGTTGTCATCGTTGATGAAAACAACACTGGTCCCCAGTATCAACCCAGTAACTTTGTTTGGGTAAGCCATTTTCACAATTTTGCTCAGGCCTACAAAGTGGCAATTTCAACATGTTATAATTAATTATATGTGGAGTATTTTGAGCTAAAACTTAACATTCGCACTCTGGGGACACCAAATATTTATTTAACATTTAAAAAAAATCTCATAATATGACCGCTTTAAATATTCTTTTACTGTTTTATATTTCAGTGGATTGGTACTCTTTACATGTTTATATAAATTGCTTTCTCCCGCTTTGAATCACCCCAATCATAACTTTAAAACCCTGAGTCAGTGCCTAAATCTAGTCCAAGTGCACAAAAATGCTTGTTTTAGCTTTCTTAACTAAAATTAGTTTGTCTTAACTGTGCCGATGTTTTGTCTCAATGTGCACACCAGTAATGTTTTTTGTAAGGTATATATATATATATATATTAAGGCCTAGTCCTGGATTAATCTAAACCCTGAGTACTGACACAAGTTGTATTTATTTCAGTTTCATTTAAATTTTGCTTTTTGTCATGGTTTTCACAGACATCCACGACGGTGTGGGTTCGTATCATCGATGAGAACGACAACGCTCCAGAGTTTCCAGAGGAAGAGTACGTAACGGAGCTCAGAGAGGGGCCAAACACTGTAGGGGCCACCATCGCCACGGTTACAGCCATCGACCCTGATGAAGGACTCAATGGGACCATCCGTTATGCCATTTCCAAGGGCAACCTGGCACAGACCTTTCAGATCAGTGAAATAACGGTGAGGTTTAGGGTGTTGAGACAACTTAGTGAACACAGTGTTCCTGTGGCTCAATTTGTAGTGCATTGCATCAGCAGTGCAACGGTCATGGGTTTGATCCCAGGGAACACGCATACTGATGATATGTATACCTTGTAATGCAGTGTAAGTCGCTTTGGATAAAAGTGTCCATAATGTAAACATATACTTCTAAGAAATCAAATTTTCCTGAAGGTCTGGGACAGGTGCCTCCTGTATTCATATAGTGATAAACAAGTGTGACCCCGTCTAAAGTCTCATCCAGGCTAAAGTCTCAATCTATTTATTAGATTAATTTCAATCTTTGAGATTATCTTACCCAGTAAAATATCATTCTCACACTCAATACAATTTATACAGGGTTTCCACAGGTCCTTGAAATCCTTGAAAGTTTGTGAATCTGGGGGGGGGTTCAAGGCCCTGGGAAGTGTTTGAAAACATACATACAAAGATACAGGTCATTGAAAGTGCTGAAAGTTTTCTGGAAAAAATCAATTTTATTCCCTGTGTAGTGTAGCTAATATCATAAAAATTGTTTGCTTTAAATGCTTATATCTTCTGTATGTGAATGTTGATTCATACCAAAATGCTTTTTTGCATAGTTGTGTTTGACAAATGAAAACGTCTCAGGTTACGCATGTAGCTGTTGTTACTTGAGAAGAAAACGAGACGCCGAGTCTCCCTTGCCATACTTTCTGCGTGCCTGTAGGGCCGTCTTTGGCAATATTTCAGATAGCGATATACTTCCTGACTCCCGCGTCACTCTGTCTTTGTCGCTAAACCTCACCATTGGTTGAATTTGATATACACATTCAGACGCACTTACCCCTGGAGGCGTCCCCAAAGTGTCACCGCAGTGACGCAGCGTGAGTTCCCTAGAAAGGGAACTTTAACAATGTATCTTAAAAGGTAACATGATGTAACCTTGCTCTCACTTGAAATGTGTCCCCACATTTAGTCCTTGAATTTGAGGGTATTGGACCTGGAAAATCCTTGAAAGGTCCTTGAATTTGAAGTTAACTAAGGTGTGGGAACCCTGTATATAGGATGATTTTATGTAGAACACTTTAGGTCCCGTTCTTTCTGTGATTTTGAAGCTTTGATCGTGTTTAGAGTGCGCAATTTAACATGTCTTCATGTTTCACATGTTAAAAAACGTGGTATTTTTCACACAATTTACTTATCTGTATATCGCTGTTTTCACTGTCCTTAAAACGGGCTGATGTCTTCCTTGTTCTATAAAGTCCCACCTTCAGAAATACGTAATGAGTTATGGTTGTGTAGTTTGTTTAGTGTGTTTTGACTCGATAGCAGCTTAGCTTGCCGTTAGCTTAGCTGGCGACTGACGTATTCCTGTGGGCGGAGCTTAGTCAAAAAACTGTTCCAGTGACGTCATAAAAGCAGGATGTAGAGGGCTGAAGTCCAAACCGGCCATTCGCTGTACGCTTTAAAAAGGCGAATTCTGTTAAAGAAAATATATTTCCTGGCATTGAACATTGAGCTTTATCATTTTACAGGTTTTATTTATACTCTAACAGCAACATTACACACTAACTAGGGTTTAAAAATGGGATCAGGAAGAACGTGACCTTTAAATGGCTTCAGCTTGGTTTTCACAGACTGGGTCACAAATATATATTTGTCAACAAACAAACCACATTATGAACCACACAAGGTTAAAAAAACATGATTCATGCATGCTCAGTAACATTCAAACATGCAAACAAATTTTATAAAATAATTTGCATAAAGCATTTAAAAAAGACATCGAAAGCATTTCAATGCATGGGTACAGTAGATTATTTGGTAGTTTATATTTGATTTTATGTTACCCATTTAAATATAATGATGATGCATGGAGATGTGAAAATTGTTAAATGCGGACACAAATGTCATCAGTTACCTAAAAATGACCCACATGCTCAACGGATGTGTGTGTGTTTACTCTGTGTGCGTCCACAGGGTCAGATCGTGGTCATAAAGGAGCTGGATTATGAAATTAGTAATGGTCATTATGTGCTGACTGTCACAGCCACAGATCAGTGTCCAGTGCCTCAATTCAGACTGACATCCAGCACAACAGTAAGATCACATCAGCTACATGCATTCATAAAACCCCCGTCTCCTTCAAACTACACACTGCTATTGTGTTTGTCCTTGTACTGTAGGTCCTGGTCAATGTGGTGGACGTAAACGATAACGCGCCTATCTTTCCACGTCAGTTTGAGGGACCGGTTGAAATCACAGAGGGTCAGCCGGGTCCGCGGGTCTGGACGGTAAAAGCCACGGACGCTGACTCAGGATCCAATGGGAAAGTGGAGTACAGCATCACTGGAGGAGACCTAAAAAGTGTGTGTGATGAAAAACATGGGGTTGTTTCAATTTTGGTCTGCATTTTGTCTGATCTCTCTATGTTACTTCCTGTCTCTCCCTCTCTCTCTTGCTCTCATTTGTTCTTGTTTGCTCTCTCTCTTTCTTTTGTCTCCAGATGAGTTTGTTATTTCATCAGTTGAAGGAGAGTTGAGGGTGAGGAGAGACGTTGAACTTGACAGAGAAACCATCTCCTACTACAACATCACCATTACTGCTAAAGATTTGGGAACGCCGGCACAGAGCGCCACGGTACAACCACATCATTAACAGATATTCCTATTGCAGCTTGTGTTTCTCATAATTCATTTGATTGTTTGTGCACGTCAGGTGGTGGTGGGCATACAGGTGTTGGACATCAATGATAACGACCCCGTCTTGCTAAACTTACCGTATAACATCAGTGTGAGCGAGGGAGCTCCGGTCCAAACCTCCGTTATGCAGGTGCGGGCGTACGATTCTGACAGCGGCCGCAATGCTCTGCTTACATACAACATCACTGCCGGAAACACAGATGGAGCATTTTACATTAATGAGACGGTGAGAGATTTTAAGGAAGTAATGTGTAAGCTGTGTAAATGTTTTACTAGTGCTGACTGATGTGCTTCTGTATCCAGTCAGGTGTGGTTCAGGTGAACAGGCCACTGGACAGAGAGAGAGTCGCCGAATACAGGCTGACCATCACAGTCAAAGACAACCCGGAAAACCCCCGCATCGCCCGCAGGGTAATAATAACACTACACAAGATAAAACAATATCTGCATCGCCCGCAGGGTAATAATAACACTACACAACATAACAGAACATCCGCATCGCCCGCAGGGTAATAATAACACTACACAAGATAACTAAACATCTGCATCGCCCACAGGGTAATAATAGGTCTACACAACATAACACAACATCTAGATCGCCCACTGGGTAAATAAGGCCACGCAACATAAAACAACATCTGCATCACCCACAGGGTAATAATAACACTACACAACATAACACAACATCTAGATCGCCCACTGGGTAAATAAGGCCACGCAACATAAAACAACATCTGCATCACCCGCAGGGTAATAATAACACTACACAACATAACACAACATCTAGATCGCCCACTGGGTAAATAACGCCACGCAACATAAAACAACATCTGCATCACCTGCAGGGTAATAATAGGTCTACACAACATAACACAACATCTAGATCGCCCACTGGGTAAATAAGGCCACGCAACATAAAACAACATCTGCATCACCCGCAGGGTAATAATAACACTACACAACATAACACAACATCTAGATCGCCCACTGGGTAAATAACGCCACGCAACATAAAACAACATCTGCATCACCTGCAGGGTAATAATAACACTACACAACATAACACAACTTCTGCATCACCCGCAGGGTAATAATAACACTACACAACATAACACAACTTCTGCATCACTCGCAGGGTAATAATAACACTACACAACATAACACAACATTTAGATGGACCACTGGGTAAATAACGGCACGCAACATAAAACAATATCTGCATCGCCCGCAGGGAAAATAAAACCATGCAACATAACACAACATCTGGATCTGGAACATTAGCATCACTTGCAGGGTAATATCAACTCTACATAACATAACACAATATCTGCATCGCCCAAAGGGTAAATAATACCAGACAATATCTGCACAAGGTAATAATAACTCTACACAACACAACACCTAGATCGCCCACTGGGTAAATAACGCAAAATAAAACAACATCCGCATCGCCTGCAGTGTAATAATAACACAACATCTGCATCGCCCACTGGGTAAACTGCACAACAACCACAGGGTAATAATAACAACTAGATATAAAAGTTTGAGGACAAACTTTATGTTGGCTTGACAAAGCGTAGACTGAACGTTTAAAACGGTTTGACAGAAGATTAGTTTTGTAGGCTATCTGGCTGTTAGTATGTTTGAGTATGAAGCTAACATGATTTAACATGAAACCATCATGATTTAACATGATGTTAGCATGATTAGCCTGAAGCTAGCATGATTAGCATGGAGCTAGCATGATGTTAGCATGATTAGCATGATGTTAGCACGAAGTTAGCATGATTAGCATGATGCTAGCACGATTAGCATGATGCTAACATGAATTAGCATAAAGCTAGCATGATGCTAACATGAATTAGCATGAAGCTAGCATGATGCTAACATGAATTAGCATGATGCTAACATGATTTAGCATGAAGTTAGCATGATGCTAACATGAATTAGCATGAAGGTAGCATGATGCTAACATGAATTAGCATGATGCTAACATGAATTAGCATGATGCTAGCATGATGCTAACATGAATTAGCATGAAGCTAGCATGATGCTAACATGAATTAACATGAAGCTAGCATGATGCTAACATGAATTAGCATGAAGATAGCATGATGCTAACATGAATTAGCATGAAGCTAGCATGATGTTAACATGAATTAGCATGAAGCTAGCATGATGTTAACATGAATTAGCATGAAGCTAGCATGATGCTAACATGAATTAGCATGAAGCTAGCATGATGTTAACATGAATTAGCATGAAGCTAGCATGATGCTGACATGAATTAGCATGAAGCTAGCATGATGCTAACATGAATTAGCATGAAGCTAGCATTAAGCTAACATGAATTAACATGAAGCTAACATGAATTAGCATGAAGCTAGCATGAAGCTAACATGAATTAGCATGAAGCTAGCATGAAGCTAACATGAATTAGCATGAAGCTAGCATGATGCTAACATGAATTAGCATGAAGCTAGCATGATGCTAACATGAATTAGCATGAAGCTAGCATGATGCTAACATGAATTAGCATGAAGCTAAAATGATGCTAACATGAATTAGCATGAAGCTAGCATGATGTTAACATGATTTAACGTGAAGCTAGCATGATGCTAACATGATTTAGCATGAAATTAGACAGATTTATTATGAAATTAGCATAAAGCTAGAATGAAACTAGCATGAAGCTAGTATGACTTAGCATGAAGCTAGCATGAAGCTAACATGAATTAGCATGAAGCTAGCATGAAGCTAACATGAATTAGCATGAAGCTAGCATGATGCTAACATGAATTAGCATGAAGCTAGCATGATGCTAACATGAATTAGCATGAAGCTAGCATGATGCTAACATGAATTAGCATGAAGCTAGCATGATGCTAACATGAATTAGCATGAAGCTAGCATAATGCTAACATGAATTAGCATGAAGCTAGCATGAATTAGCATGAAGCTAGCATGATGCTAACATGAATTAGCATGAAGATAGCATGATGTTAACATGATTTAACGTGAAGCTAGCATGATGCTAACATGATTTAGCATGAAGTTAGACAGATTTATTATGAAATTAGCATAAAGCTAGCATGAAACTAGCATGAAGCTAGTATGACTTAGCATGAAGCTAGCATGAAGCTAACACAACCAAAAGACCCAACCCCCATGTCTCTATGATTTTCGGATCCAGAGATATAAGGCTTTGTTTATTATGTTGCTAGGGTGCTTATATTTGGTTGCTAGGGGCGTGGCTTAATACCTCGATAAGAATCTTCAGAGACTGATTGGATGCCTGAGTAAAATGAGCCCACCCCCATATCTCTATGACACTCTAAAGTGAAGATATTCCATCTGGGACACTTTTATTCCCTTATATGGGCATGTTTCCTGCCCCATTATAAGTCAATGGGGAAAATTGGGTGCCTCTTACACCCCAGGGGTACAGCTTACACCCCATTGTGATGTATGTTCTTACAGAGCCTGCCAGCCTCTTCAAATGTGGTAACCCACAAGTTTATACAAATTTCTCGCTTGCAGCTATGACCCGTCAAAGTTTGTCGCAATGTTAAGTCAATGGAAAATTTGGGGTGTTTGAGCGCCCCGTTTAGGAATTCGGTAGGTCCCATCAGTTAGAAAAGTCATAGCAACAATCTACGTACCAGTCTTAAAAGTTTTGTAAAGTTTTGTGGGTGTAGCTTGAAAGCTCTAGGAGGAGTTACTGTGAGAAAAAGTTTGTACCAGAATAATAATAATAACTAGATAGGTACATTTCCTGAAGAAAATGTGAAGTGGTGCTTGCCGTGGCAAATTTCGGGGGACAATATATGATTATACTCCAAGCCAAAAGTAAAACAATTCAACCCACATGTCTCTACGATATTCTGATGCGAAGATATAAGGCTTTGTTTATTCGGTTGCTAGGGTACTGTATTTGGTTGCTAGGGAGAAAATTGGCATCCACTAGTGATTACACTCCGAGTCACGAGTCAAACGGTCAAACCCCCGTGTCTCTACGATGTTCTGATGCGGAGATATAAGGCTTTGTTTACTCTGTTGCTAGGGTACTGTATTTGGTTGCTAGGGAAAAAATTGGCATCCACTAGTGATTACACTCCGAGATACGAGTCAAACGGTCCAACCCCCGTGTCTCTGCGATGTTCTGATGTGGAGATAAAAGGCTTTGTTTACTCTGTTGCTAGGGTAATGTATTTGGTTGCTAGGGAGAAAATTGGCATCCACTAGTGATTACACTCCGAGTCACGAGTCAAACGGTCCAAACCCCGTGTCTCTACGATGTTCTGATGCGGAGATATAAGGGTTTGTTTACTCTGTTGCTAGGGTACTGTATTTGGTTGCTAGGGAAAAAAATGGCATCCACTAGTAATTACCCTCCGAGTCATGAGTCAAACGGTCCAACCCCCGTGTCTCTACGATGTTCTGATGCGGAGATATAAGGCTTTGTTTACTCTGTTGCTAGGGTACTGTATTTGGTTGCTAAGGAAAAAAATGGCATCCACTAGTGATTACCCTCCGAGTCACGAGTCAAACGATCCAACCCCCGTGTCTCTACGATGTTCTGATGCGGAGATATAAGGCTTTGTTTACTCTGTTGCTAGGGTACTGTATTTGGTTGCTAGGGAAAAAATGGCATCCACTAGTGATTACCCTCCGAGTCATGAGTCAAACGGTCCAACCCCCGTGTCTCTACGATGTTCTTATGCGGAGATATAAGGCTTTGTTTACTCTGTTGCTAGGGTACTGTATTTGGTTGCTAAGGAAAAAAATGGCATCCACTAGTGATTACCCTCCGAGTCACGAGTCAAACGATCCAACCCCCGTGTCTCTACGATGTTCTGATGCGGAGATATAAGGCTTTGTTTACTCTGTTGCTAGAGTACTGTATTTGGTTGCTAGGGAAAAAAATGGCATCCTTTAGTGATTACCCTCCGAGTCACGAGTCAAACGGTCCAAACCCCATGTCTCTACGATGTTCTGATGCGGAGATATAAGGCTTTGTTTACTCTGTTGCTAGGGTACTGTATTTGGTTGCTAGGGAAAAAAATGGCATCCACTAGTGATTACCCTCCGAGTCACGAGTCAAACGGTCCAAACCCCGTGTCTCTACGATGTTCTGATGTGGAGATATAAGGCTTTGTTTACTCTGTTGCTAGGGTACTGTATTTGGTTGCTAGGGGCGTGGCTTGGGAGTGGCCAATGATGTGCCCAGGGATTACACTCCGAGTCACAAGTAAAACGGTCCAACCCCCGTGTCTCTAAGATGTTCTGATGCGGAGATATAAGGCTTTGTTTACTCTGTTGCTAGGGTACTGTATTTGGTTGCTAGGGGCGTGGCTTGGGAGTGGCCAATTATGTGCCCAGTGATTACACTCCGAGTCACAAGTAAAACGGTCCAACCCCCGTGTCTCTACGATGTTCTGATGTGGAGATATAAGGCTTTGTTTACTCTGTTGCTAGGGTACTGTATTTGGTTGCTAGGGGCGTGGCTTGGGAGTGGCCAATGATGTGCCCAGTGATTACACTCCGAGTCACAAGTAAAACGGTCCAAACCCCGTGTCTCTACGATGTTCTGATGCGGAGATATAAGGCTTTGTTTATTCGGTTGCTAGGGTGCTCAAATTTGGTTGCTAGGGGCGTGGCTTGGGAGTGGCCAATGATGTGCCCAATTGTTACACCCCTAGTCACAAGTAAAACGGTCCAACCCCCGTGTCTCTACGATGTTCTGATGCGGAGATATAAGGCGTTGTTTACTCTGTTGCTAGGGTACTGTATTTGGTTGCTAGGGGCGTGGCTTGGGAGAGGCCAATGATGTGCCCAGTGATTACACTCCGAGTCACAAGTAAAACGGTCCAAACCCCGTGTCTCTACGATGTTCTGATGCGGAGATATAAGGCTTTGTTTATTCGGTTGCTAGGGTGCTCAAATTTGGTTGCTAGGGGCGTGGCTTGGGAGTGGCCAATGATGTGCCCAATTGTTACACCCCTAGTCACAAGTAAAACGGTCCAAACCCCGTGTCTCTACGATGTTCTGATGCGGAGATATAAGGCTTTGTTTATTCGGTTGCTAGGGTGCTCAAATTTGGTTGCTAGGGGCGTGGCTTGGGAGTGGCCAATGATGTGCCCAATTGTTACACCCCTAGTCACAAGTAAAACGGTCCAACCCCCGTGTCTCTACGATGTTCTGATGCCGAGATATAACTGTTTGTATTTTATGTTGCTAGGGTGCTCAAAAGTGGTTGCTAGGGGCGTGGCTTAGTAAGTGTGTAAGGATCCTGAGAGACTGATTGGATGCCTGAGTAAAATGAGCCCACCCCCATGTCTCTATGACACTGTGGTGCAAAGATATCCATCCGGGCATTTTATAATGGCAGTCTATGGTATAGGTTGCTAGGGTGCCCAAAATGGTTGCTATGGTAACCTTACACCCCATTGTGGGGGACGTCCTGACAGAGTCTAGCACCCTCTTCAAATTTAGTAACCCACATGTTTCTATGAAATCCTGGCTCGGACCTATGACCCGTCAAAATTTTTGCAATGGTAAGTCTATGGGATTTTGCCCCATTGACTTTTCATTGGGGCACTTTTGGGCACCTCTTACACCCCAGGGGTACAACTTACACCCCATTGTGATCCATGTTCTTACAGAGCCTACCACCCTCTTCAAATGTTGTAACCCACATGTTTCTACAAAATCCTCGAGCGGAGCTATGACTCGTCAAAGTTGGGCGCAATGTTAAGTCAATGGGATTTTTTGGGTGGTTTTTCGCCCCCCTTTCGGAAATCCTGCACCCGATCGCTTATAAAAGTCATAGCACACCTCTCCTCAATAAGCCGGTCGATTTGAGCCCTAATTTATGGGTCTACGACAAACCGTGTGGGACGAGTTACGCGCCGAAAAAGTGTGCAGACATAAGAATAATAAGATATAATAATAATAATAATAACTAGATAGGTACATTTCCTGAAGAAAATGTGAAGTGGTGCTTGCCGTGGCAAATTTCGGGGGACAATATATGATTATACTCCAAGCCAAAAGTAAAACAATTCAACCCACATGTCTCTACGATATTCTGATGCGAATATATAAGGCTTTGTTTATTCGGTTGCTAGGGTACTGTATTTGGTTGCTAGGGAGAAAATTGGCATCCACTAGTGATTACACTCCGAGTCACGAGTCAAACGGTCAAACCCCCGTGTCTCTACGATGTTCTGATGCGGAGATATAAGGCTTTGTTTACTCTGTTGCTAGGGTACTGTATTTGGTTGCTAGGGAAAAAATTGGCATCCACTAGTAATTACACTCCAAGATACGAGTCAAACGGTCCAACCCCCGTGTCTCTGCGATGTTCTGATGTGGAGATAAAAGGCTTTGTTTACTCTGTTGCTAGGGTACTGTATTTGGTTGCTAGGGAAAAAAATGGCATCCACTAGTGATTACCCTCCGAGTTACGAGTCAAACGGTCCAACCCCCGTGTCTCTACGATGTTCTGATGCGGAGATATAAGGCTTTGTTTACTCTGTTGCTAGGGTATTGTATTTGGTTGCTAGGGAAAAAAATGGCATCCACTAGTGATTACCCTTCGAGTCATGAGTCAAACGGTCCAACCCCCGTGTCTCTACGATGTTCTGATGCGGAGATATAAGGCTTTGTTTACTCTGTTGCTAGGGTACTGTATTTGGTTGCTAGGGAAAAAAATGGCATCCACTAGTGATTACCCTCCGAGTCACGAGTCAAACGGTCCAAACCCCATGTCTCTACGATGTTCTGATGCGGAGAAATAAGGCTTTGTTTACTCTGTTGCTAGGGTACTGTATTTGGTTGCTAGGGAAAAAAATGGCATCCACTAGTGATTACCCTCCGAGTCATGAGTCAAACGGTCCAACCCCCATGTCTCTACGATGTTCTGATGTGGAGATATAAGGCTTTGTTTACTCTGTTGCTAGGGTACTGTATTTGGTTGCTAGGGGCGTGGCTTGGGAGTGGCCAATGATGTGCCCAGTGATTACACTCCGAGTCACAAGTAAAACGGTCCAACCCCCGTGTCTCTACGATGTTCTGATGCGGAGATATAAGGCTTTGTTTACTCTGTTGCTAGGGTACTGTATTTGGTTGCTAGGGGCGTGGCTTGGGAGTGGCCAATTATGTGCCCAGTGATTACACTCCGAGTCACAAGTAAAACGGTCCAACCCCCGTGTCTCTACGATGTTCTGATGCGGAGATATAAGGCTTTGTTTACTCTGTTGCTAGGGTACTGTATTTGGTTGCTAGGGGCGTGGCTTGGGAGTGGCCAATGATGTGCCCAGTGATTAAACTCCGAGTCACAAGTAAAACGGTCCAAACCCCGTGTCTCTACGATGTTCTGATGCGGAGATATAAGGCTTTGTTTATTCGGTTGCTAGGGTGCTCAAATTTGGTTGCTAGGGGCGTGGCTTGGGAGTGGCCAATGATGTGCCCAATTGTTACACCCCTAGTCACAAGTAAAACGGTCCAACCCCCGTGTCTCTACGATGTTCTGATGCCGAGATATAACTGTTTGTATTTTATGTTGCTAGGGTGCTCAAAAGTGGTTGCTAGGGGCGTGGCTTAGTAAGTCTGTAAGGATCCTGAGAGACTGATTGGATGCCTGAGTAAAATGAGCCCACCCCCATGTCTCTATGACACTGTGGTGCAAAGATATCCATCCGGGCATTTTATAATGGCAGTCTATGGTATAGGTTGCTAGGGTGCCCAAAATGGTTGCTATGGTAACCTTACACCCCATTGTGGGGGACGTCCTGACAGAGTCTAGCACCCTCTTCAAATTTAGTAACCCACATGTTTCTATGAAATCCTCGCTCGTACCTATGACCCGTCAAAGTTTTTGCAATGTTAAGTCTATGGGATTTTGCCCCATTGACTTTTCATTGGGGCACTTTTGGGCACCTCTTACACCCCAGGGGTACAACTTACACCCCATTGTGATCCATGTTCTTACAGAGCCTACCACCCTCTTCAAATGTTGTAACCCACATGTTTCTACAAAATCCTCGAGCGGAGCTATGACTCGTCAAAGTTGGGCGCAATGTTAAGTCAATGGGATTTTTTGGGTGGTTTTTCGCCCCCCTTTCGGAAATCCTGCACCCGATCGCTTATAAAAGTCATAGCACACCTCTCCTCAATAAGCCGGTCGATTTGAGCCCTAATTTATGGGTCTACGACAAACCGTGTGGGACGAGTTACGCGCCGAAAAAGTGTGCAGACATAAGAATAATAAGATATAATAATAATAATAATAACTAGATAGGTACATTTCCTGAAGAAAATGTGAGTGGTGCTTGCCGTGGCAAAATTCTGGGGACCATATATGATTATACTCCAAGCCAAAAGTTAAACGATCCAACTCCCGTGTCTGTACGATGTTCTGATGTGGAGATATAAGGCTGTGTTTATCCGGTTGCTAGGGTACTGTATTTGGTTGCTAGGGAAAAATTTGGCATCCCATAATGATTACACTCTGAGTCACGAGTCATACGGTCCAACCCCCGTGTCTCAACGATGTTCTGGTGCAGAGATATAAGGCTTTGTTTATTCGGTTGCTAGGGTACTGTATTTGGTTGCTAGGGAAAATTTTGACATACCATAATGATTACACTCTGAGTCACGAGTCAAACGGTCCAACCCCCGTGTCTCTACGATGTTCTGATGCGGAGATATAAGGCTTTGTTTACTCTGTTGCTAGGGTACTGTATTTGGTTGCTAGGGAAAAAATTGGCATCCCATAATGATTACACTCTGAGTCACGAGTCAAACGGTCCAACCCCCATGTCTCTACGATGTTCTGATGCGGAGATATAAGGCTTTGTTTACCCTGTTGCTAGGGTACTGTATTTGGTTGCTAGGGAAAAAATTGGCATCCCATAATGATTACAATCTGAGTCACGAGTCAAACGGTCCAACCCCCGTGTCTCTACGATGTTCTGATGCTGAGATATAAGGCTTTGTTTACTCTGTTGCTAGGGTACTATATTTGGTTGCTAGGGAAAAAATTGGCATCCCATAATGATTACAATCTGAGTCACGAGTCAAACGGTCCAACCCCCGTGTCTCTACGATGTTCTGATGCTGAGATATAAGGCTTTGTTTACTCTGTTGCTAGGGTACTATATTTGGTTGCTAGGGAAAAAATTGGCAGACCATAATGATTACACCCTGAGTCACGAGTCAAACGGTCCAAACCCCATGTCTCTACGATGTTCTGATGCGGAGATATAAGGCTTTGTTTATTCTGTTGCTAGGGTACTGTATTTGGTTGCTAGGGAAAAAAATGGCACCCACTAGTGATTACCCTCCGAGTCATGAGTCAAACGGTCCAACCCCCATGTCTCTACGATGTTCTGATGTGGAGATATAAGGCTTTGTTTACTCTGTTGCTAGGGTACTGTATTTGGTTGCTAGGGGCGTGGCTTGGGAGTGGCCAATGATGTGCCCAGTGATTACACTCCGAGTCACAAGTAAAACGGTCCAACCCCCGTGTCTCTACGATGTTCTGATGCGGAGATATAAGGCTTTGTTTACTCTGTTGCTAGGGTACTGTATTTGGTTGCTAGGGGCGTGGCTTGGGAGTGGCCAATTATGTGCCCAGTGATTACACTCCGAGTCACAAGTAAAACGGTCCAACCCCCGTGTCTCTACGATGTTCTGATGCGGAGATATAAGGCTTTGTTTACTCTGTTGCTAGGGTACTGTATTTGGTTGCTAGGGGCGTGGCTTGGGAGTGGCCAATGATGTGCCCAGTGATTACACTCCGAGTCACAAGTAAAACGGTCCAAACCCTGTGTCTCTACGATGTTCTGATGCGGATATATAAGGCTTTGTTTATTCGGTTGCTAGGGTGCTCAAATTTGGTTGCTAGGGGCGTGGCTTGGGAGTGGCCAATGATGTGCCCAATTGTTACACCCCTAGTCACAAGTAAAACGGTCCAACCCCCGTGTCTCTACGATGTTCTGATGCCGAGATATAAATGTTTGTATTTTATGTTGCTAGGGTGCTCAAAAGTGGTTGCTAGGGGCGTGGCTTAGTAAGTCTGTAAGAATCCTGAGAGACTGATTGGATGCCTGAGTAAAATGAGCCCACCCCCATGTCTCTATGACACTGTGGTGCAAAGATATCCATCCGGGCATTTTATAATGGCAGTCTATGGTATAGGTTGCTAGGGTGCCCAAAATGGTTGCTATGGTAACCTTACACCCCATTGTGGGGGACGTCCTGACAGAGTCTAGCACCCTCTTCAAATTTAGTAACCCACATGTTTCTATGAAATCCTGGCTCGGACCTATGACCCGTCAAAATTTTTGCAATGGTAAGTCTATGGGATTTTGCCCCATTGACTTTTCATTGGGGCACTTTTGGGCACCTCTTACACCCCAGGGGTACAACTTACACCCCATTGTGATCCATGTTCTTACAGAGCCTACCACCCTCTTCAAATGTTGTAACCCACATGTTTCTACAAAATCCTCGAGCGGAGCTATGACTCGTCAAAGTTGGGCGCAATGTTAAGTCAATGGGATTTTTTGGGTGGTTTTTCGCCCCCCTTTCGGAAATCCTGCACCCGATCGCTTATAAAAGTCATAGCACACCTCTCCTCAATAAGCCGGTCGATTTGAGCCCTAATTTATGGGTCTACGACAAACCGTGTGGGACGAGTTACGCGCCGAAAAAGTGTGCAGACATAAGAATAATAAGATATAATAATAATAATAACTAGATAGGTACATTTCCTGAAGAAAATGTGAGTGGTGCTTGCCGTGGCAAAATTCTGGGGACCATATATGATTATACTCCAAGCCAAAAGTTAAACGATCCAACTCCCGTGTCTGTACGATGTTCTGATGTGGAGATATAAGGCTGTGTTTATCCGGTTGCTAGGGTACTGTATTTGGTTGCTAGGGAAAAATTTGGCATCCCATAATGATTACACTCTGAGTCACGAGTCATACGGTCCAACCCCCGTGTCTCAACGATGTTCTGGTGCAGAGATATAAGGCTTTGTTTATTCGGTTGCTAGGGTACTGTATTTGGTTGCTAGGGAAAATTTTGACATACCATAATGATTACACTCTGAGTCACGAGTCAAACGGTCCAACCCCCGTGTCTCTACGATGTTCTGATGCTGAGATATAAGGCTTTGTTTACTCTGTTGCTAGGGTACTATATTTGGTTGCTAGGGAAAAAATTGGCAGACCATAATGATTACACCCTGAGTCACGAGTCAAACGGTCCAAACCCCATGTCTCTACGATGTTCTGATGCGGAGATATAAGGCTTTGTTTATTCTGTTGCTAGGGTACTGTATTTGGTTGCTAGGGAAAAAAATGGCACCCACTAGTGATTACCCTCCGAGTCATGAGTCAAACGGTCCAACCCCCATGTCTCTACGATGTTCTGATGTGGAGATATAAGGCTTTGTTTACTCTGTTGCTAGGGTACTGTATTTGGTTGCTAGGGGCGTGGCTTGGGAGTGGCCAATGATGTGCCCAGTGATTACACTCCGAGTCACAAGTAAAACGGTCCAACCCCCGTGTCTCTACGATGTTCTGATGCGGAGATATAAGGCTTTGTTTACTCTGTTGCTAGGGTACTGTATTTGGTTGCTAGGGGCGTGGCTTGGGAGTGGCCAATTATGTGCCCAGTGATTACACTCCGAGTCACAAGTAAAACGGTCCAACCCCCGTGTCTCTACGATGTTCTGATGCGGAGATATAAGGCTTTGTTTACTCTGTTGCTAGGGTACTGTATTTGGTTGCTAGGGGCGTGGCTTGGGAGTGGCCAATGATGTGCCCAGTGATTACACTCCGAGTCACAAGTAAAACGGTCCAAACCCTGTGTCTCTACGATGTTCTGATGCGGATATATAAGGCTTTGTTTATTCGGTTGCTAGGGTGCTCAAATTTGGTTGCTAGGGGCGTGGCTTGGGAGTGGCCAATGATGTGCCCAATTGTTACACCCCTAGTCACAAGTAAAACGGTCCAACCCCCGTGTCTCTACGATGTTCTGATGCCGAGATATAACTGTTTGTATTTTATGTTGCTAGGGTGCTCAAAAGTGGTTGCTAGGGGCGTGGCTTAGTAAGTCTGTAAGAATCCTGAGAGACTGATTGGATGCCTGAGTAAAATGAGCCCACCCCCATGTCTCTATGACACTGTGGTGCAAAGATATCCATCCGGGCATTTTATAATGGCAGTCTATGGTATAGGTTGCTAGGGTGCCCAAAATGGTTGCTATGGTAACCTTACACCCCATTGTGGGGGACGTCCTGACAGAGTCTAGCACCCTCTTCAAATTTAGTAACCCACATGTTTCTATGAAATCCTGGCTCGGACCTATGACCCGTCAAAATTTTTGCAATGGTAAGTCTATGGGATTTTGCCCCATTGACTTTTCATTGGGGCACTTTTGGGCACCTCTTACACCCCAGGGGTACAACTTACACCCCATTGTGATCCATGTTCTTACAGAGCCTACCACCCTCTTCAAATGTTGTAACCCACATGTTTCTACAAAATCCTCGAGCGGAGCTATGACTCGTCAAAGTTGGGCGCAATGTTAAGTCAATGGGATTTTTTGGGTGGTTTTTCGCCCCCCTTTCGGAAATCCTGCACCCGATCGCTTATAAAAGTCATAGCACACCTCTCCTCAATAAGCCGGTCGATTTGAGCCCTAATTTATGGGTCTACGACAAACCGTGTGGGACGAGTTACGCGCCGAAAAAGTGTGCAGACATAAGAATAATAAGATATAATAATAATAATAATAACTAGATAGGTACATTTCCTGAAGAAAATGTGAGTGGTGCTTGCCGTGGCAAAATTCTGGGGACCATATATGATTATACTCCAAGCCAAAAGTTAAATGATCCAACTCCCGTGTCTGTACGATGTTCTGATGTGGAGATATAAGGCTGTGTTTATCCGGTTGCTAGGGTACTGTATTTGGTTGCTAGGGAAAAATTTGGCATCCCATAATGATTACACTCTGAGTCACGAGTCATACGGTCCAACCCCCGTGTCTCAACGATGTTCTGGTGCAGAGATATAAGGCTTTGTTTATTCGGTTGCTAGGGTACTGTATTTGGTTGCTAGGGAAAATTTTGACATCCCATAATGATTACACTCTGAGTCACGAGTCAAACGGTCCAACCCCCATGTCTCTACGATGTTCTGATGCGGAGATATAAGGCTTTGTTTACTCTGTTGCTAGGGTACTGTATTTGGTTGCTAGGGAAAAAATTTGGCATCCCATAATGATTACACTCTGAGTCACGAGTCAAACGGTCCAACCCCCATGTCTCTACGATGTTCTGATGCGGAGATATAAGGCTTTGTTTACTCTGTTGCTAGGGTACTGTATTTGGTTGCTAGGGAAAAAATTGGCATCCCATAATGATTACACTCTGAGTCACGAGTCAAACGGTCCAACCCCCATGTCTCTACGATGTTCTGATGCAGAGATATAAGGCTTTGTTTACTCTGTTGCTAGGGTACTGTATTTGGTTGCTAGGGAAAAAATTGGCATCCCATAATGATTACACTCAGAGTCACGAGTCAAACGGTCCAACCCCCGTGTCTCTACGATGTTCTGATGCGGAGATATAAGGCTTTGTTTACTCTGTTGCTAGGATACTGTATTTGGTTGCTAGGGAAAAAATTGGCATCCCATAATGATTACACTCCGAGTCACGAGTCAAACGGTCCAACCCTCGTGTCTTTACGACGTTCTGATGCGGAGATATAAGGCTTTGTTTACTCTGTTGCTAGGGTACTGTATTTGGTTGCTAGGGAAAAAATTGTCATCCCATAATGATTACACTCCGAGTCACGAGTCAAACGGTCCAACCCCCGTGTCTCTATGATGTTCTGATGCTGAGATATAACTGTTTGAATTTTATGTTGCTAGGGTGCTGAAAAGTGGTTGCTAGGGGCGTGGCTTAGTAAGTCTTTAAGGATCCTGAGAAACTGATTGGATGCCTGAGTAAAATGAGCCCACCCCCATGTCTCTATGACACTGTGCTGCAAAGATATCCATCTGGGCATTTTATAATGGCAGTCTATGGGAGATGTTGCTAGGGTGTTCAAAAGTGGTTGCTAGGGGCGTGGCTTAATAGCTCTGAGATGATCCTGAGAGACTGATTGGATGCCCGAGTAAAATGAGCCCACCCACTTATCTCTACGACACTGTAAAGCAAAGATATCCCATCTGGAACGATTTTATTACCTTATATGGGCGTGTTCCCTGCCCCATTATAAGTCAATGGGAAATTTCGGGTGCCTCTTACACCCCAGGGGTACAGCTTACACCCCATTGTGATGTATGTTCTTACAGAGCCTACCACCCTCTTCAAATGTTATAACCCACATGTTTCTACCAAATCCTCGAGCGGAGCTATGACCCGTCAAAGTTCGGCCCAATGTTAAGTCAATGGGATTTTTTGGGTGGTTTTTCGCCCCCCTTTCGGAAATCCTGCACCCGATCTCTTATAAAAGTCATAGCACACCTCTCCTCAATAATCCGGTCAATTTGAGCCCTCTTTCGTGTGTCTACGACAAACCGTGTGGGACGAGTTACGCGCCGAAAAAGTTTGCAGACATAAGAATAATAAGATACTAGATAGGTACATTTCCTGAAGAAAATGTGAAGTGGTGCTTGCCGTGGCAAATTTCGGGGGACAATATATGATTATACTCCAAGCCAAAAGTAAAACAATTCAACCCACATGTCTCTACGATATTCTGATGCGAAGATATAAGGCTTTGTTTATTCGGTTGCTAGGGTACTGTATTTGGTTGCTAGGGAAAAAAATGGCATCCACTAGTGATTACCCTCCGAGTCACGAGTCAAACGGTCCAAACCCCGTGTCTTTACGATGTTCTGATGCGGATATATAAGGCTTTGTTTACTCTGTTGCTAGGGTACTGTATTTGGTTGCTAGGGAAAAAAATGGCATCCACTAGTGATTACCCTCCGAGTCACGAGTCAAACGGTCCAACCCCCGTGTCTCTACGATGTTCTGATGCGGAGATATAAGGCTTTGTTTACTCTGTTGCTAGGGTACTGTATTTCGTTGCTAGGGAAAAAAATTGCATCCACTAGTGATTACCCTCCGAGTCATGAGTCAAACGGTCCAACCCCCGTGTCTCTACGATGTTCTGATGCGGAGATATAAGGCTTTGTTTACTCTGTTGCTAGGGTACTGTATTTGGTTGCTAGGGAAAAAAATGGGATCCACTAGTGATTACCCTCCGAGTCATGAGTCAAACGGTCCAAACCCCATGTCTCTACGATGTTCTGATGCGGAGATATAAGGCTTTGTTTACTCTGTTGCTAGGGTACTGTATTTGGTTGCTAGGGAAAAAATGGCATCCACTAGTGATTACCCTCCGAGTCATGAGTCAAACGGTTCAACCCCCATGTCTCTACGATGTTCTGATGCGGAGATATAAGGCTTTGTTTACTCTGTTGCTAGGGTACTGTATTTGGTTGCTAGGGGCGTGGCTTGGGAGTGGCCAATGATGAGCCCAGTGATTACACTCCGAGTCACAAGTAAAACGGTCCAACCCCCGTGTCTCTACGATGTTCTGATGCGGAGATATAAGGCTTTGTTTACTCTGTTGCTAGGGTACTAGATTTGGTTGCTAGGGGCGTGGCTTGGGAGTGGCCAATGATGTGCCCAGTGATTACACTCCGAGTCACAAGTAAAACGGTCCAAACCCCGTGTCTCTATGATGTTCTGATGCGGAGATATAAGGCTTTGTTTATTCGGTTGCTAGGGTGCTCAAATTTGGTTGCTAGGGGCGTGGCTTGGGAGTGGCCAATGATGTGCCCAATTGTTACACCCCTAGTCACAAGTAAAACGGTCCAACCCCCGTGTCTCTACGATGTTCCGATGCCGAGATATAACTGTTTGTATTTTATGTTGCTAGGGTGCTCAAAAGTGGTTGCTAGGGGCGTGGCTTAGTAACTCTGTAAGGATCCTGAGAGACTGATTGGATGCCTGAGTAAAATGAGCCAACCCCCATGTCTCTATGACACTGTGGTGCAAAGATATCCATCTGGGCATTTTATAATGGCAGTCTATGGGATAGGTTGCTAGGGTGCTCAAAAGTGGTTGCTAGGGGCGTGGCTTAATAGCTCTGAGATGATCCTGAGAGACTGATTGGATGCCCGAGTAAAATGAGCCCACCCACTTATCTCTACGACACTGTAAAGCAAAGATATCCCATCTGGAATGATTTTATTCCCTTATATGGGCGTGTTCCCTGCCCCATTATAAGTCAATGGGAAATTTCGGGTGCTTCTTACACCCCAGGGGTACAGCTTACACCCCATTGTGATGTATGCTCTTACAGAGCCTACCACCCTCTTCAAATGTTATAACCCACATGCTTCTACCAAATCCTCGAGCGGAGCTATGACCCGTCAAAGTTTGGCCCAATGTTAAGTCAATGGGATTTTTCGGGTGGTTTTTCGCCCCCCTTTCGGAAATCCTGCACCCGATCTCTTATAAAAGTCATAGCACACCTCTCCTCAATAAGCCGGTCAATTTGAGCCCTCTTTCGTGTGTGTACGACCAACCGTGTGGGACGAGTTACGCGCCGAAAAAGTGTGCAGACATAAGAATAATAAGATATAATAATAATAATAATAATAAGTATGAGCAATAATAATAGTGATGCCTTGCATAAATGCAAGCACCACTAATAACTAGATAGGTACATTTCCTGAAGAAAATGTGAGTGGTGCTTGCCGTGGCAAAATTCTGGGGACCATATATGATTATACTCCAAGCCAAAAGTTAAATGATCCAACTCCCGTGTCTGTACGATGTTCTGATGTGGAGATATAAGGCTGTGTTTATCCGGTTGCTAGGGTACTGTATTTGGTTGCTAGGGAAAAATTTGGCATCCCATAATGATTACACTCTGAGTCACGAGTCATACGGTCCAACCCCCGTGTCTCAACGATGTTCTGGTGCAGAGATATAAGGCTTTGTTTATTCGGTTGCTAGGGTACTGTATTTGGTTGCTAGGGAAAATTTTGACATCCCATAATGATTACACTCTGAGTCACGAGTCAAACGGTCCAACCCCCATGTCTCTACGATGTTCTGATGCGGAGATATAAGGCTTTGTTTACTCTGTTGCTAGGGTACTGTATTTGGTTGCTAGGGAAAAAATTTGGCATCCCATAATGATTACACTCTGAGTCACGAGTCAAACGGTCCAACCCCCATGTCTCTACGATGTTCTGATGCGGAGATATAAGGCTTTGTTTACTCTGTTGCTAGGGTACTGTATTTGGTTGCTAGGGAAAAAATTGGCATCCCATAATGATTACACTCTGAGTCACGAGTCAAACGGTCCAACCCCCATGTCTCTACGATGTTCTGATGCAGAGATATAAGGCTTTGTTTACTCTGTTGCTAGGGTACTGTATTTGGTTGCTAGGGAAAAAATTGGCATCCCATAATGATTACACTCAGAGTCACGAGTCAAACGGTCCAACCCCCGTGTCTCTACGATGTTCTGATGCGGAGATATAAGGCTTTGTTTACTCTGTTGCTAGGATACTGTATTTGGTTGCTAGGGAAAAAATTGGCATCCCATAATGATTACACTCCGAGTCACGAGTCAAACGGTCCAACCCTCGTGTCTTTACGACGTTCTGATGCGGAGATATAAGGCTTTGTTTACTCTGTTGCTAGGGTACTGTATTTGGTTGCTAGGGAAAAAATTGTCATCCCATAATGATTACACTCCGAGTCACGAGTCAAACGGTCCAACCCCCGTGTCTCTATGATGTTCTGATGCTGAGATATAACTGTTTGAATTTTATGTTGCTAGGGTGCTGAAAAGTGGTTGCTAGGGGCGTGGCTTAGTAAGTCTTTAAGGATCCTGAGAAACTGATTGGATGCCTGAGTAAAATGAGCCCACCCCCATGTCTCTATGACACTGTGCTGCAAAGATATCCATCTGGGCATTTTATAATGGCAGTCTATGGGAGATGTTGCTAGGGTGTTCAAAAGTGGTTGCTAGGGGCGTGGCTTAATAGCTCTGAGATGATCCTGAGAGACTGATTGGATGCCCGAGTAAAATGAGCCCACCCACTTATCTCTACGACACTGTAAAGCAAAGATATCCCATCTGGAACGATTTTATTACCTTATATGGGCGTGTTCCCTGCCCCATTATAAGTCAATGGGAAATTTCGGGTGCCTCTTACACCCCAGGGGTACAGCTTACACCCCATTGTGATGTATGTTCTTACAGAGCCTACCACCCTCTTCAAATGTTATAACCCACATGTTTCTACCAAATCCTCGAGCGGAGCTATGACCCGTCAAAGTTCGGCCCAATGTTAAGTCAATGGGATTTTTTGGGTGGTTTTTCGCCCCCCTTTCGGAAATCCTGCACCCGATCTCTTATAAAAGTCATAGCACACCTCTCCTCAATAATCCGGTCAATTTGAGCCCTCTTTCGTGTGTCTACGACAAACCGTGTGGGACGAGTTACGCGCCGAAAAAGTTTGCAGACATAAGAATAATAAGATACTAGATAGGTACATTTCCTGAAGAAAATGTGAAGTGGTGCTTGCCGTGGCAAATTTCGGGGGACAATATATGATTATACTCCAAGCCAAAAGTAAAACAATTCAACCCACATGTCTCTACGATATTCTGATGCGAAGATATAAGGCTTTGTTTATTCGGTTGCTAGGGTACTGTATTTGGTTGCTAGGGAAAAAAATGGCATCCACTAGTGATTACCCTCCGAGTCACGAGTCAAACGGTCCAAACCCCGTGTCTTTACGATGTTCTGATGCGGATATATAAGGCTTTGTTTACTCTGTTGCTAGGGTACTGTATTTGGTTGCTAGGGAAAAAAATGGCATCCACTAGTGATTACCCTCCGAGTCACGAGTCAAACGGTCCAACCCCCGTGTCTCTACGATGTTCTGATGCGGAGATATAAGGCTTTGTTTACTCTGTTGCTAGGGTACTGTATTTCGTTGCTAGGGAAAAAAATTGCATCCACTAGTGATTACCCTCCGAGTCATGAGTCAAACGGTCCAACCCCCGTGTCTCTACGATGTTCTGATGCGGAGATATAAGGCTTTGTTTACTCTGTTGCTAGGGTACTGTATTTGGTTGCTAGGGAAAAAAATGGGATCCACTAGTGATTACCCTCCGAGTCATGAGTCAAACGGTCCAAACCCCATGTCTCTACGATGTTCTGATGCGGAGATATAAGGCTTTGTTTACTCTGTTGCTAGGGTACTGTATTTGGTTGCTAGGGAAAAAATGGCATCCACTAGTGATTACCCTCCGAGTCATGAGTCAAACGGTTCAACCCCCATGTCTCTACGATGTTCTGATGCGGAGATATAAGGCTTTGTTTACTCTGTTGCTAGGGTACTGTATTTGGTTGCTAGGGGCGTGGCTTGGGAGTGGCCAATGATGAGCCCAGTGATTACACTCCGAGTCACAAGTAAAACGGTCCAACCCCCGTGTCTCTACGATGTTCTGATGCGGAGATATAAGGCTTTGTTTACTCTGTTGCTAGGGTACTAGATTTGGTTGCTAGGGGCGTGGCTTGGGAGTGGCCAATGATGTGCCCAGTGATTACACTCCGAGTCACAAGTAAAACGGTCCAAACCCCGTGTCTCTATGATGTTCTGATGCGGAGATATAAGGCTTTGTTTATTCGGTTGCTAGGGTGCTCAAATTTGGTTGCTAGGGGCGTGGCTTGGGAGTGGCCAATGATGTGCCCAATTGTTACACCCCTAGTCACAAGTAAAACGGTCCAACCCCCGTGTCTCTACGATGTTCCGATGCCGAGATATAACTGTTTGTATTTTATGTTGCTAGGGTGCTCAAAAGTGGTTGCTAGGGGCGTGGCTTAGTAACTCTGTAAGGATCCTGAGAGACTGATTGGATGCCTGAGTAAAATGAGCCAACCCCCATGTCTCTATGACACTGTGGTGCAAAGATATCCATCTGGGCATTTTATAATGGCAGTCTATGGGATAGGTTGCTAGGGTGCTCAAAAGTGGTTGCTAGGGGCGTGGCTTAATAGCTCTGAGATGATCCTGAGAGACTGATTGGATGCCCGAGTAAAATGAGCCCACCCACTTATCTCTACGACACTGTAAAGCAAAGATATCCCATCTGGAATGATTTTATTCCCTTATATGGGCGTGTTCCCTGCCCCATTATAAGTCAATGGGAAATTTCGGGTGCTTCTTACACCCCAGGGGTACAGCTTACACCCCATTGTGATGTATGCTCTTACAGAGCCTACCACCCTCTTCAAATGTTATAACCCACATGCTTCTACCAAATCCTCGAGCGGAGCTATGACCCGTCAAAGTTTGGCCCAATGTTAAGTCAATGGGATTTTTCGGGTGGTTTTTCGCCCCCCTTTCGGAAATCCTGCACCCGATCTCTTATAAAAGTCATAGCACACCTCTCCTCAATAAGCCGGTCAATTTGAGCCCTCTTTCGTGTGTGTACGACCAACCGTGTGGGACGAGTTACGCGCCGAAAAAGTGTGCAGACATAAGAATAATAAGATATAACTAGATATTAAAGTTTGAAGACAAACTTTATGTTGGCTTGAAAAAGCGTAGCCTGAACGTTTAAAACAGATTGACAGAAGTTTAGTTTAGTAGGCTATCTGGCAGTTAGTATGTTTAAGTATGAAGCTAACATGATTAGCATGAAGCTAGCATGAAGCTAACATGATTAGCATGAAGCTAGCATGATGCTAGCATGATTAGCATGAAGCTAGCATGATGCTAGCATGATTACCATGAAGCTAGCATGATGCTAGCATGATTAGCATGAAGCTAACATGATGCTAGCATGATTAGCATGAAGCTAGCATGATGCTAGCATGAAGTTAGCATGATTAGCATGAAGCTAGCATGAAGCTAGCATGATTAGCATGAAGCTAGCATGATGCTAGCATGATTAGCATGTAGCTAGCATGATGTTAGCATGATTAGCATGTAGCTAAGCATGATGCTAGCATGATTAGCATGAAGCTAGCATGATTAGCATGTAGCTAGCATGATGCTAGCATGATTAGCATGTAGCTAGCATGAAGCTAGCATGATGCTAGCATGATTAGCATGAAGCTAGCATGATGTTAGCATGATTAGCATGAAGCTAGCATGATGCTAGCATGATTAGCATGAAGCTAGCATGAAGCTAACATGATGCTAGCATGATTAGCATGAAGCTAGCATGATGCTAGCATGATTAGCATGAAGCTAGCATGATGCTAGCATGATTAGCATGAAGCTAGCATGATGCTAGCATGATTAGCATGAAGCTAGCATGATGCTAGCATGATTAGCATGAAGCTAGCATGATGCTAGCATGATTAGCATGAAGCTAGCATGAAGCTAGCATGATGTTAGCATGATTAGCATGAATCTAGCATGATGCTAGCATGATTAGCATGAAGCTAGCATGATGCTAGCATGATTAGCATGTAGCTAGCATGAAGCTAGCATGAAGCTAGCATGATGCTAGCATGATTAGCATGAAGCTAGCATGATGCTAGCATGATTAGCATGAAGCTAGCATGATTAGCATGAAGCTAGCATGATGCTAGCATGATTAGCATGAAGCTAGCATGAAGCCAACATGATGCTAGCATGATTAGCATGAAGCTAGCATGATGCTAGCATGATTAGCATGAAGCTAGCATGATGCTAGCATGATTAGCATGAAGCTAGCATGATGCTAGCATGATTAGCATGAAGCTAGCATGATGCTAGCATGATTAGCATGAAGCTAGCATGATGCTAGCATGATTAGCATGAAGCTAGCATGAAGCTAGCATGATGTTAGCATGATTAGCATGAATCTAGCATGATGCTAGCATGATTAGCATGAAGCTAGCATGATGCTAGCATGATTAGCATGTAGCTAGCATGAAGCTAGCATGAAGCTAGCATGATGCTAGCATGATTAGCATGAAGCTAGCATGATGCTAGCATGATTAGCATGAAGCTAGCATGATGCTAGCATGATTAGCATGAAGCTAGCATGATGCTAGCATGATTAGCATGAAGCTAGCATGAAGCCAACATGATGCTAGCATGATTAGCATGAAGCTAGCATGATGCTAGCATGATTAGCATGAAGCTAGCATGATGCTAGCATGATTAGCATGAAGCTAGCATGATGCTAGCATGATTAGCATGAAGCTAGCATGAAGCTAGCTTGATGCTAGCATGATTAGCATGAATCTAGCATGATGCTAGCATGATTAGCATGAAGCTAGCATGATGCTAGCATGATTAGCATGTAGCTAGCATGAAGCTAGCATGAAGCTAGCATGAAGCTAGCATGAAGCTAGCATGATGCTAGCATGATTAGCATGAAGCTAGCATGATGCTAGCATGATTAGCATGAAGCTAGCATGATTAGCATGAAGCTAGCATGATGCTAGCATGATTAGCATGAAGCTAGCATGATGCTAGCATGATTAGCATGTAGCTAGCATGAAGCTAGCATGATGCTAGCATGATTAGCATGAAGCTAGCATGATGCTTGCATGATTAGCATGAAGCTAGCATGATGTTAGCATGAATAGCATGAAGCTAGCATAAAGCTAGCATGATTAGCATGAAACTAGCATGATTCTAGCATGATTAGCATGAAGCTACCATGATGCTAGCATGATTAGCATGAAGCTAGCATGAAACTAGCAAGATTAGCATGAAGCTAGCATGAAGCTAGCACGAGGCTTGCATGATTAACATGAAGTTAGCATGAGAATAGCATGATTAGCATGAAGCTAGCATGATTTAACGTGAAGCTGGCATGATTAGCATGATGCTAGCATGATTAGCATTAAGCTAGCACTATTTAACGTGCAGCTAACAAGATTTAACATGAAGTTAGCATGATTTAGCATGAAGTTAGCAAGATTTATTATGAAATTAGCATAAAGCTAGCATGAAACTAGCATGAAGCTAGTATGACTTAGCATGGAGCTAGCATGAAGCTAACATGACCCAAAGACCCAACCCCCATGTCTCTATGATGTTCAGATCCAGAGATATAAGGCTTTGTTTATTATGTTGCTAGGGTGCTCAAATTGGTTGCTAGGGGCGTGGTTTAATACTTCAGTAGGAATCCTAAGAGACTGATTGGATGCCTGAGTAAAATGAGCCCACCCCTATGTCTCTATGACACTCTGGTGTAAAGATATCCATCTGGGCTTTTTATAATGGTAGTCTATGGGAGATGTTGCTAGGGTACCCAAAATTGTTGCTAGGGGCGTGGCTAAATAGCTTTGGGGCGATCCTAAGAGACTGATTGGATGACTGAGTAAAATGAGCCCACCCCCATGTCTCTACGACACTCTAAAGTAAAGATATTCCATCTGGGACGCTTTTATTCCCTTATATGGGCATGTTTCCTGCCCCATTATAAGTCAATGGGAAATTTTGGGGGCCTCTTACACCCCAGTGGTATAGCTTACACCCCATTGTGATGTATGTTCTTACAGAGCCTGTCAGCCACCTTAAATGTGGTAAGCCACAAGTTTCTACAAGTTTCTCACTCACAGCTATGACCCGTCAAAGTTTGTCTCAATGTTAAGTCAATAGAAATTTTGGGGTGTTCGAGACCCCCGTTTAGGAATTCGGATGGTCCCATCAGTTAGAAAAGATATAGCACACTAAGTCAGACCAGTCTGAAGGTCTGTGGAAAATTTGGTGCATGTAGCTTGAAAGCCCTAGGACGAGTTAGTTGCCGAAATTTTGGGGGGAGAAAAAGAATAATAATAATAATAATAATAAGTTTAATAGCAATAACAATATATTGGCTTTTTCAAAGCCAACATAATAACTAGATATAAAAGTTTGAGGACAAACTTTATGTTGGCTTGACAAAGCGTAGACTGAACGTTTAAAACGGTTTGACAGAAGATTAGTTTTGTAGGCTATCTGGCTGTTAGTATGTTTGAGTATGAAGCTAACATGATTTAACATGAAACCATCATGATTTAACATGATGTTAGCATGATTAGCCTGAAGCTAGCATGATTAGCATGGAGCTAGCATGATGTTAGCATGATTAGCATGATGTTAGCACGAAGTTAGCATGATTAGCATGATGCTAGCACGATTAGCATGATGCTAACATGAATTAGCATGAAGCTAGCATGATGCTAACATGAATTAGCATGAAGCTAGCATGATGCTAACATGAATTAGCATGATGCTAACATGATTTAGCATGAAGTTAGCATGATGCTAACATGAATTAGCATGAAGGTAGCATGATGCTAACATGAATTAGCATGATGCTAACATGAATTAGCATGATGCTAGCATGATGCTAACATGAATTAGCATGAAGCTAGCATGATGCTAACATGAATTAACATGAAGCTAGCATGATGCTAACATGAATTAGCATGAAGATAGCATGATGCTAACATGAATTAGCATGAAGCTAGCATGATGTTAACATGAATTAGCATGAAGCTAGCATGATGTTAACATGAATTAGCATGAAGCTAGCATGATGCTAACATGAATTAGCATGAAGCTAGCATGATGCTAACATGAATTAGCATGAAGCTAGCATGATGCTGACATGAATTAGCATGAAGCTAGCATGATGCTAACATGAATTAGCATGAAGCTAGCATTAAGCTAACATGAATTAACATGAAGCTAACATGAATTAGCATGAAGCTAGCATGAAGCTAACATGAATTAGCATGAAGCTAGCATGAAGCTAACATGAATTAGCATGAAGCTAGCATGATGCTAACATGAATTAGCATGAAGCTAGCATGATGCTAACATGAATTAGCATGAAGCTAGCATGATGCTAACATGAATTAGCATGAAGCTAAAATGATGCTAACATGAATTAGCATGAAGCTAGCATGATGTTAACATGATTTAACGTGAAGCTAGCATGATGCTAACATGATTTAGCATGAAGTTAGACAGATTTATTATGAAATTAGCATAAAGCTAGCATGAAACTAGCATGAAGCTAGTATGACTTAGCATGAAGCTAGCATGAAGCTAACATGAATTAGCATGAAGCTAACATGAAGCTAACATGAATTAGCATGAAGCTAGCATGAAGCTAACATGAATTAGCATGAAGCTAGCATGATGCTAACATGAATTAGCATGAAGCTAGCATGATGCTAACATGAATTAGCATGAAGCTAGCATGATGCTAACATGAATTAGCATGAAGCTAGCATGATGCTAACATGAATTAGCATGAAGCTAGCATGATGCTAACATGAATTAGCATGAAGCTAGCATGAATTAGCATGAAGCTAGCATGATGCTAACATGAATTAGCATGAAGATAGCATGATGTTAACATGATTTAACGTGAAGCTAGCATGATGCTAACATGATTTAGCATGAAGTTAGACAGATTTATTATGAAATTAGCATAAAGCTAGCATGAAACTAGCATGAAGCTAGTATGACTTAGCATGAAGCTAGCATGAAGCTAACACAACCAAAAGACCCAACCCCCATGTCTCTATGATTTTCGGATCCAGAGATATAAGGCTTTGTTTATTATGTTGCTAGGGTGCTTATATTTGGTTGCTAGGGGCGTGGCTTAATACCTCGATAAGAATCCTCAGAGACTGATTGGATGCCTGAGTAAAATGAGCCCACCCCCATATCTCTATGACACTCTAAAGTGAAGATATTCCATCTGGGACACTTTTATTCCCTTATATGGGCATGTTTCCTGCCCCATTATAAGTCAATGGGGAAATTTGGGTGCCTCTTACACCCCAGGGGTACAGCTTACACCCCATTGTGATGTATGTTCTTACAGAGCCTGCCAGCCTCTTCAAATGTGGTAACCCACAAGTTTCTACAAATTTCTCGCTTGCAGCTATGACCCGTCAAAGTTTGTCGCAATGTTAAGTCAATGGAAAATTTGGGGTGTTTGAGCGCCCCGTTTAGGAATTCGGTAAGTCCCATCAGTTAGAAAAGTCATAGCAACAATCTACGTACCAGTCTTAAAAGTTTTGTAAAGTTTTGTGGGTGTAGCTTGAAAGCTCTAGGAGGAGTTACTGTGAGAAAAAGTTTGTACCAGAAGAATAATAATAACTAGATAGGTACATTTCCTGAAGAAAATGTGAGTGGTGCTTGCCGTGGCAAATTTCGGGGGACAATATATGATTATACTCCAAGCCAAAAGTAAAACAATTCAACCCACATGTCTCTACGATATTCTGATGCGAAGATATAAGGCTTTGTTTATTCGGTTGCTAGGGTACTGTATTTGGTTGCTAGGGAGAAAATTGGCATCCACTAGTAATTACACTCCGAGTCACGAGTCAACCGGTCAAACCCCCGTGTCTCTACGATGTTCTGATGCGGAGATATAAGGCTTTGTTTACTCTGTTGCTAGGGTACTGTATTTGGTTGCTAGGGAAAAAATTGGCATCCACTAGTGATTACACTCCGAGATACGAGTCAAGCGGTCCAACCCCCGTGTCTCTGCGATGTTCTGATGTGGAGATAAAAGGCTTTGTTTACTCTGTTGCTAGGGTACTGTATTTGGTTGCTAGGGAGAAAATTGGCATCCACTAGTGATTACACTCCGAGTCACGAGTCAAACGGTCCAAACCCCGTGTCTCTACGATGTTCTGATGCGGAGATATAAGGGTTTGTTTACTCTGTTGCTAGGGTACTGTATTTGGTTTCTAGGGAAAAAATGGCATCCACTAGTGATTACCCTCCGAGTCATGAGTCAAACGGTCCAACCCCCGTGTTTCTACGATGTTCTGATGCGGAGATATAAGGCTTTGTTTACTCTGTTGCTAGGGTACTGTATTTGGTTGCTAAGGAAAAAAATGGCATCCACTAGTGATTACACTCTCAGTCATGAGTCAAACGGTCCAACCCCCGTGTCTCTACGATGTTCTGATGCGGAGATATAAGGCTTTGTTTACTCTGTTGCTAGGGTACTGTATTTGGTTGCTAGGGAAAAAAATGGCATCCACTAGTGATTACCCTCCGAGTCATGAGTCAAACGGTCCAACCCCCATGTCTCTACGATGTTCTGATGTGGAGATATAAGGCTTTGTTTACTCTGTTGCTAGGGTACTGTATTTGGTTGCTAGGGGCGTGGCTTGGGAGTGGCCAATTATGTGCCCAGTGATTACACTCCGAGTCACAAGTAAAACGGTCCAACCCCCGTGTCTCTACGATGTTCTGATGCGGAGATATAAGGCTTTGTTTACTCTGTTGCTAGGGTACTGTATTTGGTTGCTAGGGGCGTGGCTTGGGAGTGGCCAATGATGTGCCCAGTGATTACACTCCGAGTCACAAGTAAAACGGTCCAAACCCCGTGTCTCTACGATGTTCTGATGCGGAGATATAAGGCTTTGTTTATTCGGTTGCTAGGGTGCTCAAATTTGGTTGCTAGGGGCGTGGCTTGGGAGTGGCCAATGATGTGCCCAATTGTTACACCCCTAGTCACAAGTAAAACGGTCCAACCCCCGTGTCTCTACGATGTTCTGATGCCGAGATATAACTGTTTGTATTTTATGTTGCTAGGGTGCTCAAAAGTGGTTGCTAGGGGCGTGGCTTAGTAAGTCTGTAAGGATCCTGAGAGACTGATTGGATGCCTGAGTAAAATGAGCCCACCCCCATGTCTCTATGACACTGTGGTGCAAAGATATCCATCCAGGCATTTTATAATGGCAGTCTATGGTATAGGTTGCTAGGGTGCCCAAAATGGTTGCTATGGTAACCTTACACCCCATTGTGGGGGACGTCCTGACAGAGTCTTGCACCCTCTTCAAATGTAGTAACCCACATGTTTCTATGAAATCCTGGCTCGGACCTATGACCCGTCAAAATTTTTGCAATGGTAAGTCTATGGGATTTTGCCCCATTGACTTTTCATTGGGGCACTTTTGGGCACCTCTTACACCCCAGGGGTACAACTTACACCCCATTGTGATCCATGTTCTTAAAGAGCCTACCACCCTCTTCAAATGTTATAACCCACATGTTTCTACAAAATCCTCGAGCGGAGCTATGACTCGTCAAAGTTGGGCGCAATGTTAAGTCAATGGGATTTTTTGGGTGGTTTTTCGCCCCCCTTTCGGAAATCCTGCACCCGATCGCTTATAAAAGTCATAGCAGTCTTCTCCTCAATAAGCCGGTCGATTTGAGCCCTAATTTATGGGTCTACGACAAAGCGTGCGGGACGAGTTACGCGCCAAAAAAGTGTCCAGAAAAAGAAGAATAATAATAATAACTAGATATTAAAGTTTGAAGACAAACTTTATGTTGGCTTGAAAAAGCGTAGCCTGAACGTTTAAAACAGATTGACAGAAGTTTAGTTTAGTAGGCTATCTGGCAGTTAGTATGTTTAAGTATGAAGCTAACATGATTAGCATGAAGCTAGCATGAAGCTAACATGATTAGCATGAAGCTAGCATGATGCTAGCATGATTAGCATGAAGCTAGCATGATGCTAGCATGATTAGCATGAAGCTAGCATGATGCTAGCATGATTAGCATGAAGCTAACATGATGCTAGCATGATTAGCATGAAGCTAGCATGATGCTAGCATGAAGTTAGCATGATTAGCATGAAGCTAGCATGAAGCTAGCATGATGCTAGCATGATTAGCATGAAGCTAGCATGATGCTAGCATGATTAGCATGTAGCTAGCATGATGTTAGCATGATTAGCATGTAGCTAAGCATGATGCTAGCATGATTAGCATGAAGCTAGCATGATTAGCATGTAGCTAGCATGATGCTAGCATGATTAGCATGTAGCTAGCATGAAGCTAGCATGATGCTAGCATGATTAGCATGAAGCTAGCATGATGCTAGCATGATTAGCATGAAGCTAGCATGATGCTAGCATGATTAGCATGAAGCTAGCATGAAGCTAACATGATGCTAGCATGATTAGCATGAAGCTAGCATGATGCTAGCATGATTAGCATGAAGCTAGCATGATGCTAGCATGATTAGCATGAAGCTAGCATGATGCTAGCATGATTAGCATGAAGCTAGCATGATGCTAGCATGATTAGCATGAAGCTAGCATGAAGCTAGCATGATGCTAGCATGATTAGCATGAATCTAGCATGATGCTAGCATGATTAGCATGAAGCTAGCATGATGCTAGCATGATTAGCATGTAGCTAGCATGAAGCTAGCATGAAGCTAGCATGATGCTAGCATGATTAGCATGAAGCTAGCATGATGCTAGCATGATTAGCATGAAGCTAGCATGATGCTAGCATGATTAGCATGAAGCTAGCATGATGCTAGCATGATTAGCATGAAGCTAGCATGAAGCCAACATGATGCTAGCATGATTAGCATGAAGCTAGCATGATGCTAGCATGATTAGCATGAAGCTAGCATGATGCTAGCATGATTAGCATGAAGCTAGCATGATGCTAGCATGATTAGCATGAAGCTAGCATGAAGCTAGCTTGATGCTAGCATGATTAGCATGAATCTAGCATGATTAGCATGAAGCTAGCATGATGCTAGCATGATTAGCATGTAGCTAGCATGAAGCTAGCATGAAGCTAGCATGATGCTAGCATGATTAGCATGAAGCTAGCATGATGCTAGCATGATTAGCATGAAGCTAGCATGATGCTAGCATGATTAGCATGTAGCTAGCATGAAGCTAGCATGATGCTAGCATGATTAGCATGAAGCTAGCATGATGCTTGCATGATTAGCATGAAGCTAGCATGATGTTAGCATGAATAGCATGAAGCTAGCATAAAGCTAGCATGATTAGCATGAAACTAGCATGATTCTAGCATGATTAGCATGAAGCTACCATGATGCTAGCATGATTAGCATGAAGCTAGCATGAAACTAGCAAGATTAGCATGAAGCTAGCATGAAGCTAGCACGAGGCTTGCATGATTAACATGAAGTTAGCATGAGAATAGCATGATTAGCATGAAGCTAGCATGATTTAACGTGAAGCTGGCATGATTAGCATGATGCTAGCATGATTAGCATTAAGCTAGCACTATTTAACGTGCAGCTAACAAGATTTAACATGAAGTTAGCATGATTTAGCATGAAGTTAGCAAGATTTATTATGAAATTAGCATAAAGCTAGCATGAAACTAGCATGAAGCTAGTATGACTTAGCATGGAGCTAGCATGAAGCTAACATGACCCAAAGACCCAACCCCCATGTCTCTATGATGTTCAGATCCAGAGATATAAGGCTTTGTTTATTATGTTGCTAGGGTGCTCAAATTGGTTGCTAGGGGCGTGGTTTAATACTTCAGTAGGAATCCTAAGAGACTGATTGGATGCCTGAGTAAAATGAGCCCACCCCTATGTCTCTATGACACTCTGGTGTAAAGATATCCATCTGGGCTTTTTATAATGGTAGTCTATGGGAGATGTTGCTAGGGTACCCAAAATTGTTGCTAGGGGCGTGGCTAAATAGCTTTGGGGCGATCCTAAGAGACTGATTGGATGACTGAGTAAAATGAGCCCACCCCCATGTCTCTACGACACTCTAAAGTAAAGATATTCCATCTGGGACGCTTTTATTCCCTTATATGGGCATGTTTCCTGCCCCATTATAAGTCAATGGGAAATTTTGGGGGCCTCTTACACCCCAGTGGTATAGCTTACACCCCATTGTGATGTATGTTCTTACAGAGCCTGTCAGCCACCTTAAATGTGGTAAGCCACAAGTTTCTACAAGTTTCTCACTCACAGCTATGACCCGTCAAAGTTTGTCTCAATGTTAAGTCAATAGAAATTTTGGGGTGTTCGAGACCCCCGTTTAGGAATTCGGATGGTCCCATCAGTTAGAAAAGATATAGCACACTAAGTCAGACCAGTCTGAAGGTCTGTGGAAAATTTGGTGCATGTAGCTTGAAAGCCCTAGGACGAGTTAGTTGCCGAAATTTTGGGGGGAGAAAAAGAATAATAATAATAATAATAATAAGTTTAATAGCAATAACAATATATTGGCTTTTTCAAAGCCAACATAATAAGTATGCAAGATAGTAATAGTGATGCTTTGCATAAATGCAAGCACCACTAATAATAATAATAAGCTTAGATACAACAACAGTATGTTGGCTTTGTCAAGCCAACATAATAATAATAATAATAAGTATGAGCAATAATAATAGTGATGCCTTGCATAAATGCAAGCACCACTAATAAGTATGAGCAATAATAATAGTGATGCCTTGCATAAATGCAAGCACCACTAATAAGTATGAGCAATAATAATAGTGATGCCTTGCATAAATGCAAGCACCACTAATAATAATAATAATAAGCTTAGATACAACAACAGTATGTTGGCTTTGTCAAGCCAACATAATGAACATCTTAACACAATATCTGGATCGCCCACAGTGTAGATAACACAAGAAAACACAACTGCATGCATTGCCCACAGAGCAAATAACATAAAACATCATCACACAACAACTGTATCACCTGTAAGGTAAATAACACCACACAACATAACACAACATCTGGATCGCCCACTGGGTAAACAGCATCACACAAAATCTGCATCACCCGCAGAGTAAATAACACCATGCAACATAACACAACATCTGCATCACCCGCAGGGAAATTAACACCATGCAACATAACACAACATCTGGATTGCCCACTGGGTAAACGGCATCACAAAACATAACACAACATCTGCATCGCCCGCAGGGATAATAACACCATGCAACATAAGACAACATCTGGATCGCACACTGGGTAAATAGCATCACACAACATAACACAACATCTGGATCGCACACTGGGTAAATAGCATCACACAATTTAACACAAAATCTGGATTGCCCACTGGGTAAACAGCATCACAAAACATAACACAACATCTGCATCGCCCGCAGGGATAATAACACCATGCAACATAAGATAACATCTGGATCGCACACTGGGTAAATAGCATCACAAAACATAACACAACATCTGGATCGCCCGCAGAGTAAATAACATCATGCAACATAAAACAACATCTGCATCGCCCGCAGTGAAATTAACACCATGCAACATAACACAACATCTGGATCTCCCAGTGGGTAAACAGCATCACAAAACATAACACAACATCTGCAACTCCCGCAGGGAAAATAACACCATGCAACATAACACAACATCTGCATCGCCCACTGGGTAAATAGCATCACACAACATAACACAACATCTGGATCACCCGCAGAGTAAATAGCAACACGCAACATAACACAACAGAACATCCGCATCGCCCGCAGGGTAAAAATAACACTACACAACATAACACAACACAACCCATCATCTGCATTGCCCACCAAGTCTACACAACATAACACAACATCTAGATTGCCCACTGGGTAAAAAACACCATGCAACATAAAACACCATTTGCATCGCCCGCAGGGTAATAATAACACTACACAACATAAAACAACATCACATTGCCTGCAGGGTAAATAATACCAGACAACATCTGCATTGCCCACAAGGTAATAATAAGTCTACACAACATAACACAACATCTAGATCGCCCACTGGGTAAATAACGCCACGCAACATAAGACAACATCTGCATCGCCCGCCGGGTAATACTTACACTACACAATGTAACACAACACCCGCATCGCCCGCAGGGTAATAATTAGTCTACACAACATGACACAACATCCACATCACCCGCAGGGTAATATATGAAGGTATATTTGGTGCAAAACAACTGCACACCTGTGACAGTGGAATTTGTATTTGTAGAGATTATCCACACATGTGTATCAGTAAACTTGAAGTCACAGAGGACGAGATGCAAACTTGTAGATTTTTTTCTTTCCCTCAAATACAACACAACAGTTACACATTCACAAATCCTTCAGTGCAGCTGCACAAATCCCATTTTACAAATCACAGATTAAGAAACTCACAAGTTCACATTTTTTGCTACAATTGATGCAGTAAATATGGTGCATAACCTACTTGAACGCCTGCATCAAATAATGTGAAGTCACACACAAATTTTGTACATTTGCAAAATCAGTTTGTGCATCTGTGCGATGAGACTTGCATGTGTGTACAATTTATTTTTCACAAATATTTTTTTATTTTTTTAATATTTTCTAGCCCAAACACAAGTACATAAATACAACTGCTTGAATCTGCTGCTACGAGTTTCAAACACTCTTTTTCATGTGCTCTCTCTTCTGCACCAATTATCTCTGAGATAAATGGTGCGAAAGTGATTTGTATACCTGTAGGCTTTGGCGAGCACTGTTCAGCACTGCCCACCAGATGGCGCCCCAGACACTCACTGAAGCAGAGTTTATTAATTACCATCAATGATTCAGCAAAGAAATCGCCTTTATCAAGGTATTATTTTCACCAAGTGGAGAACAATATAAATGGGAGTGCTAATTATACACACATGAAGGTAATTACATACAATACTCCAATGATTCATTAGTAAACAAAATATAAGTTTTTTATATCATACATTTCAAACCATCAATATAAGTAGATTAAAAAATACAAACAGCAAATACACACATAGGCCTACATATAAATAAGATACCAAATGATGTAACTCCCATTCATTTTTAATATCATAAAACAAATTATTTTATTTTTCAGACTAATTTTTAATTCAAACAGGAGGTGGGGCCATGGAAAGAACATTTGTGTTTTCTTTTGCAAAATAACGTTTTTTTGAAGAAAAATATGTGTATTTAAATCATGCTTTTTCTTCTAATATACTTATTTGGATGATTATTTCTGTCTTTTTGAATCGGGTTACTGAACAACTAAATTCTTTTTATTATTATCTAAACAGTTGTTCTGATTTCTTAACATTTACTTTGGATGCTAACCCAAATCAAATCAGCTTTTTAGACTTGTGGATAGCTCGTAATTGTTTATATAGGGATCCAATTAAAAAACCTACAGCTCGTAATACACTATTAAGAGTGGATTCTTATTGTCGTGAGCAGTGCCGTATGCCGGATTTTATAAATACCGAGGTCCATATGTATTTTTTTAGGGCATGCACGCCAGGAAAAAAATTCTTATTTCTCTGCTCTACATATATGAATTATAACACATCAGAAAACCAAAGAATCGAATAACTATAGATTTCAAACCATGTCAGTATGTGCAAGACTTGTGTTGTTTATTAGTAAGACATTGAAATAATTATGTTACCATCCTGGGCACTGTCAGTTAAGTAACTGAATATAGGATCAGTTCAGTGAATTAACCAAAGGCTATCAAGAATTTGTTTATTAAATTCATTCACAATATGCACACAAATTAAATATGGATTAATCTTTTACGAAGTTACAGTCAGGACCAGTGAGTGATTTTCTCTTCTTTTGTTATTTAAGTAACTTTAATGACTTCAACAGGTACTGTTTTTTTAGACTTTAAAACAGAATGTAATAAAATGTTTACATTCGGAAGACATATTAAGACATAATCAGTAGTTTACTATGATACTCACTAAAACAGTCCGGACCTCAATAGTGGGTACGGCCAAGGTCAAGAGTCCTGTCTGTGTCTGCCCTATTTCCCTCTTGTTCCTTTGTTGCCCCGCCCCCTTTTTTTGTTGCCATGGACATTAATTCATACTCCACCCACTGCCCATCTGTTTCCATAGTAATTAATTGTTTCTGTTCTGTCATTGGTTCTTGTCACGTTTAATTACCCTGCCTGTTGATTGCCTGTTTGTCAGCCGTTGTTTTATGTTGGTTGTTTCCTGTCATGTGTTACTGTTCGTGTTCTTGCCTGTGCTCCTGTACCTTTTTTGGATTTAATACACTTAAAAACTGCAGTTGGATCCACTCATCTTGCCATGTCTTGCCTTCCTGTGACAGTTATCATCCATTAACATTGAAGAAAAGTCTTCCTTAAGGTCAAATGTAATATATAAAGTCTAAAAATAATATATAAGGGACCAAAGGATTTTATTGAGAATCTTAATGATATGGAAATATCTTTGGGATTCACCCCCAAACAATTACAAGCTTATTTATTTGATAACATGTCACTGTGGTAAATCATATGTAGGAAAAACAAATAGAGAGTATAAAACACACATCACAAAACATCAGAGTGCAATAATATGCAGAAATATGAACCTGCCATTAGCACTGCATTTTGTTGAACTTAATCATCCTATTACTTCATTATTGTATATAGGAATTGAGAGGGTATTTCCATCTAGAAGGTGAGGTGAGTTTGACCAATTTTTACTTAGACAGGAGGCCTTTTAGGTATATTAAATGTGAACATTGGCACACATGGTTTAAAAGTAGATTTTGATTTGGGTTGTTTTTATAGGTATTATGATATTAAAAATGAATGGGACTTACATCATTTGGTATCTTATTTAAAGTTAAAATGTGTGTATTTGCTGCTTGTATTTTTTAATCTACTTATATTGATGGTTTGAAATTTATGGAACTTATATTTAGTTTACTAATGAATCATTGGAATATTGTATGTAATTACCTTCATGTGTGTATAATTAGCACTCCCATTTATATTGTTCTCCACTTGGTGAAAATAAAGGCGATTTACTTTGCTGAAACATTGGTGGTAATTAATAAACTCTGCTTCAGTGAGTTTCAGGCGCCACCTGGTGGGCAGTGCTGAACAGTGCTCGCCAAAGCCTACAGGTATACAAATCACTTTCGCACCATTTATCTCGAGATATTTGGTGCAGAAGAGAGAGAGCACATGAAAAAGAGTGTTAGAAACTCGTAGCAGCAGATTCAAGCAGTTGTATTTATGTACTTGTGTTTGGGCTAGAAAATATTAAAAAAATAAAAAAATATTTGTGAAAAATAAATTGTACACACATGCAAGTCTCATCGCACAGATGCACAAACTGATTTTGCAAATGTACAAAACTTGTGTGTGACTTCACATTATTTGATGCAGGCGTTCAAGTAGGTTATGCACCATATTTACTGCATCAATTGTAGCAAAAAATGTGAACTTGTGAGTTTCTTAATCTGTGATTTGTAAAATGGGATTTGTGCAGCTGCACTGAAGGATTTGTGAATGTGTAACTGTTGTGTTGTATTTGAGGGAAAGAAAAAAAATCTACAAGTTTGCATCTCGTCCTCTGTGACTTCAAGTTTACTGATACACATGTGTGGATAATCTCTACAAATACAAATTCCACTGTCACAGGTGTGCAGTTGTTTTGCACCAAATATACCTTCATAGTAATAATAGGTCTACACAACATAACACAACATCTAGATCGCCTACTGGGTAAATAACGCCACGCAACATCTGCATCGCCCGTAGAGTCAATAACACAACATAACACAACATCTGCATTGCCCACTGGGTAAACAGCAACTTACAACATAACACAACATCTGCATCGCCCGCAGGATAATAATAACACTACACAACATAACACAACATCTAGATCGCCCACTGGGTAAACAGCACCACACAACATAACACAACATCTGCATCGCCCACTGGGTAATAATAATACCACACAACATATCACAACTTCTGCATCACCCACAGTGTAAATAATACCACACAACATAACACAACATCTGCATCGCCCACTGGGTAATAATAACACTACACAACATAACACAACTTCTGAATCACCCACTGGTTAATAATAACACTACACAACTTACCACAACTTCTGCATCACCCACTGGGTAATAATAACACTACACAACATAACACAACTTCTGCATCACCCACAGTGTAAATAATACCACGCAACATAACACATCTGGATCGTCCACTGGGTAAACGGCATCATTCAACATCTGCATTGCCCGTAGAGTCAATAACACCACACAACATAACACAACATCTGCATCGCCCACTGGGTATCACACAACATAAAAAAATTTAAACACCTAAAAAATACAGGTTGAAAAATACTACACAGAAAATGTTTAACCCTGCACTGTGCACAAGGTAAATATTACTACTTAACACGTATCACCACTACGAAGAGGATTTTCGCAATGCTTGCAAGGTAACCAACACAACCAAACACAAGCATTGCCCACTTGGTGAATAACATTATTGCATCAACCATCAGCTGGATAACACAACATATTTCTGGTCTACTCCATGAACGGCAACTCCTGTATATAATCCTTATCTAATATAAGTAATTACGTACAATAAAGTTTTGTGTTGTCTTATTCGTGCACTTTGTCCTGTCTAACGCCTCTGGTTCTAATGAGAAACCTTTTAAACACTCAGGACGCAGAACTGTTGGTGGTGACCATCCTGGATGTAAATGACAACAGACCCATCTTCAGTCAAACCAGCTACAGGGGTGAAATCAGTGAGAACTCACCTGCAGGTAAAAATATCATCTTTGTTCTCAAGTCAGCACTGTGACGTTTTACTAACAACCACATCCTGAGTCAAACATACAAGATCGTGTAAAGATCGTTCTCTTAAGGACAGGTGTGAAAAGTGATTGTTTTTAGACATTTAAGGTTTAAAGGAATGTGTTTACAAGATTGTTTGTTGTTTTGTGAACCTTATCATAAATTTAGCACAATGTGATGCAATAGAGAAGCTAAGAGGTTGAACTATTGGACCCAGCATCAGTTTCTCTCTTTCTCTCTCAGGCACGACTGTGGTGATTCTGAACGGCCCTATTCTGGCAGAAGACAAAGATATCGGGGAGAATGCAGTGGTTAGATATCGTCTCATAGGATCCAGAGTTGATCTCTTTTCTGCAGATCCTCTCACAGGTCAGACCTTTACAAAAACATCTTCTGCAGGATTTATGTGCATTAGAGTCTCCGGCCCTTTTTACACCCACAAAACCCATGACATATTTTCCTCCCTCATTCCTTTATCGTGCGTCATACTACTTTTTCTCTCTGTCAAGATTCAAGAATACACAAGTGCACACATTTAAAATACAATGCATGCAAGAATTCATATATATTTATGTACATAGTACAATCGGATCAAATCTATATTTTATTTTGTTTTAACTTCAACCAACACCAACAAACTATACTTTCTGCTTCTCACTTTATGTGTTTTTCTCTTCCACACTTTCTGTCTTTTTCTTTGGCTATCTAATGTTATATATCATACTTATGTTGCCCCCCCAAACAATCTCTCTCTGACTTCTCTGTTTGTCGGTCTATCTGCAGGCGTGGTGTCCGTGCGTGGGGGTGCTGTTTTGGACAGGGAGGCTTTTACTGAGCCAAGGGTGGAGCTCTTTTTGCTCGGGGAGGATGTGGGGGGATTAAACAGCAGCGTTCCTCTCACCATCACTATCCTTGACAAGAATGACAACCCGCCTGTTTTCAGTCCATCCAGTTTTACCGTCCGCCTGCCTGAGAACAGCCCAACAGGTGAGAGAAACGCAAGTTAATAGGGGGACATGAAAAGCGGATTAACTGGTAGAGGAACCAGTTTGGTCTGATTTGTTGTTTGTCATTACAGTGTAATAGTGAAAGTGTGTGTAATCCTGGAGGGACAAACTTGCACAATAAATGAGATGTAGAAACATCTCAAAATAAGACGTTTGTTTGGTTTTAATCTGTAAACCAAAAAAATAAAATTGTTAATAAAATGACAAAATCACCTAAGTAAAGTTAGTTGTGAGAAAAGCTTTGCAGCAGTTGTTTGCAAATCCCTTTTGGTCTGACGATTTGCAATGTAATCCTGTGTCATACATACATGTTTAGTTTGACTTTAAGCTACAACAATTCCTTTGCTTTTTTAAAATTTTTACATACACACGACATCGCTGTCAAAAAAGACTACAATGACGACTAAAAAAGCTGTATTATGCATGCCAGGCCAGTAGATGGCGATGTGACTGCGCACATGCGCATTTGTCTACAGAGTGATAAATACAAACAATCAAGATGGCTAAAGCATCAAGCAGTTTTGTTTAGACAGATGATGAGGCAGGTTTATTACTAGGGCTGGGCAAAAAAAATCGATTTTTCGATTAATCGTTTTTTTATATGTGGTCGATTCAGAATCAATTCTCAAAGAGCAGAATCGATTTTTTTTCCTGCAAAAAATTAATGTAAGATTAACGTTATTCAAATTACTAGTCTTGTTTACTAGATGTCACCCTCTTTTTTGCCTTGTGCGATGTTACCAAGGAGCCTGGCATTTTTTCATTCAGTGCTTAAAATGGCGGTTTTAGGTGCTTCATCAACTTTGATGCCACCTAAACTTAAAAAGTAAGAGGTATGGAAGCATCCTGAGAACCGGAATCGAAAATTGAATCGAGAATCGGAATCGAATCGATTTGATAGCTTGTGAATCGAAATTGAATCGATCTGGAACATCTGAATCGATACCCAGCCCTATTTATTACTACAAGTAACCCTGGACTATAAAGCACCAAAAAGTTTGTAAATTTTGTTATAAGAAACGTTAATAACCTCAGTATCTTCTTGAACAGCACAAACAGTCCTTTAGGGCGCCATTGTTGTTTTGTTTATATTCGTACATGCCTGTAATCTGAAATAACACATGCTCATGACATCAACGTTATCGCAGATTCACATTTACGTAGTTTACATAGAGATGAAAAGGTGTAGTTTTCGAAAAAATAAAAAATTGAAACCCGCCATCTAATGTTATATTTTAAGGATCCCAAAATGGTACAGAAATAGCTAAGCTGAAAAAAGTTGTTGTGTAAACAGCCCCTAGTGGCCAAATACCTTTCGAATTAATGTCGCAATTTTGGTCTTGCATAAGTTGTGTCCATGTATGTGTAGCAAAATTTATATTTACAATTTGAAAAAAAATTTACAAAACAAAATAATAGACCTACAGTAATAATAATATTGTATTGACCTATATGCATTCACTGTTTCTGTATATTTTCAGGTGTGGTGGTGACGCAGCTCTCAGCGAGCGATGCTGATGCGGGGTCCAATGCTTGGCTGCAGTATCGTTTAGACAGCGGCGCTCAGGACCGTTTCCTGGTTGACGCTGTATCCGGTGCCGTTCTGGTCGGCAATGCGACGCTGGACCGAGAGGAGCGCAGCTCGTACCGTCTGGTCGTCATAGCGACCGACCGTGGCACACCCTCTCTCACAGGCACAGCGACACTCACCGTCATTTTAGATGATGTCAATGACTCTCGTCCTCAGTTCATTCGCCCCGTACAGACGATCAGTGTGAACGAGTCCACCCCGCCAGGGGAGGTCGTCGCCACACTGACCGCAGAGGACCCTGACCTACGACCTCGTCTGGAGTATTACATCATCTCTGTGGAAGCAAAGGACGATGCGAATAAACCGGTGGATGGGCTGCAGGAATCGTTTGGAATTGACTTTCACACAGGTTTGCTTAGACCCTACACAAAGTCATTTTCTAAATCAGTATTTTGTCTTGATTTCAAATACAAATATGTGTGATGTATGACCCTGGACCACAGTCATAAGTCGCATGGGTATATTTGTAGCAATAGCCAACAACACATTGCATCATTTGGGCAACTTTAAAGGGATTTTCTCAATATTTTATTTTTTTGCACCCTCGGATTTCAAATAGCTTTATTGCGGCCAAATATTGTCCTATCCTAACCAACCAAACATCAATGGAAAGCTTATTTTTTATTATAAATCGATTTAAAAAAATGACCCTTATGACTGGTTTTGTGGTCCAGAGTCAAACTAAGTAATACTTACCCAACTAGGCAAGCATAAAGTCGACTCATTTCAAGTTTAAACTGGGTCACAGGGGAGCCAACTAGGCTTTCACAAGTAAGAATCACATTCATTTTAGGTTGATGTATCTGTTAATATGAGTGTTTATTTTCGCTTTTAAGGTGCTGTGTTTGTACGAAACCCTTTGAACAGAGAGCTGGTTGCCACTTTTGAGATCATAGTTTCGGTACATGATAACGCCAGTGAAGTGATAGACATGTCTGTCAGTGTTCCTAACGGTAAAAATCTCACATCTGTACTATCTGTAATACATGTATTTTTCCACCATGTTCTTCTCTCGTGATTGATCTCTTTCTTTACAGCCAAACTGACCATCAATATACTGGACGTCAATGACAACGCTCCCCGGTTTCGTCCCTTTGGTGTGACAAACTTCTCCGAGAGCATTTTAGAAGGTGCTCAGCCGGGTACCACGCTGCTGTCCGTGACGGCCATTGATCCCGACAAAGGACCAAACGGTCAGATCATCTATCAGCTGCTGCACCTGCCACGTGGAGACTACATACGACTTGAAGATCCATCTACAGGTTACAGAAACGCACTCGCATAACATAGGAAACATGACAATCTGATTGATCAGATCGATGTCCTTATTGTATAAATGTTCTTATTTTTATGTCTTTCCAAACACACATGCTTTATTTCATGCTTTTTCATGCAGTAGGGGAGAAAAAATATGGGCTCTTTTTTCACATTTCTGTTCAAAAGTTGAAAAACACTTCCCGGACAAGGCTTAAATGCTAAAATGCATGTTTGAGCTGTCTTAATTTAAAATCATTTAAAACCCCCAAAGAGTTCAGATGCAAAACCCTCTTAAGTTCTTCTGACATGTTTTCTTGTAAATGTGCATTTTTTTATCAGGCTTATGTTTGCGTTTAGTGATTTTACTTTAATGGCAATGAAAAGGTTATTAGTCATTGATCAAAATGCCATATTTTCACAAATCTCACTTTAGTCATTTCATTGGTATTTGACAAATTGGGCAAAAACCCTCTTAAGTGCATGCAAAAATCTCCACTAATAAAAAACCCCTGGTCTCTTTTCATTATCCTTTCTGAAAAAGTTAAATGCTCAAAAATATCCTAATATATCTGTTAATCTTGCCGTGTGCACACCTCCATTCACCCAATTCATCTTCCGTGCACTTAGAGGACTTTGCCGTTTAAAGCACTTATAACACACGCTGTTTCTGCTTATCTCATGTTAATCTTGAATACCTATAAAGTAATATTGCACCCTTCATATCTCCGAAGAGTCTTTAGTTTCATCAGATTTATAAAAACAGATCAGCTCTGCTGATCGTTTCCGGAAAAACACGACCCCCTAGAGGCGTAATGTGGGAGGCTTAATTTCAAGACCCCCTAGTGGCATAATGTGGGAAGCTTGATTTCAATTGAGTTGATTTCATGTCCGCTCTTGTTTGGTGTATGTGTGTGCTATTCTGGTTAAAGTGCCCATATAAGGACTTCCACTGTACTGGACGGCTGTGTTTTGCAACGGATTCCGAAGTAAAAAAAAAAAAAACTTTGCAAAACTTGTAGGAAAGAGGAGGCGAAAAACTGCTTTTTTGAACACTGAATAACCTGTAGATTGATCAGTACTTTAACACATGAAACCTGAAAAACAACGCATTATAGGGAAAAAAATGACCACTTTAGAAATTTACTTATCATGATCGAAAACAGCTTTCTGGATCTAGACGCGCAAAACGGTGATGAAATAACGCGATATTTCTCAGCTCTGTGAAGGGTTGCGTGCTTAAGATGCTGTCATAGTTTGGAATGCAAATGTAATCAGGGCTCAGAGAAAATGGCTTTATTACTTTTGTCCCGCATTATTTTCGCCACAGTTCTCCCCTACTTCTTCTTACATCCAAAAACACACTTCTTCTTTTGTGCCATTGTTGAGTCTTGATATAAAACAAAGCTGTCGTGTGAAGTGATGCCTGTGACTTCTTGCGTCTTCGGTTCTCGCTCTCCCACTGATTGATGTGTGGGCATGCTTTTCCTGGGGAAGTGCCCATAAAAAGAAATGATACGTAACGTCTACCCATGTAGTGTTAATTTCGTCAGACGAGACAGGAGTAAATATGAAGAGTTTGGTTCCAAAACGCAATAAATGCCATTTTTGAAAAAAATTAGTTACTGCCAAAATCAGTATTATATCAGGTCAGTATTTAAAAGTAAATTCTTAATTTTACGCGAAAACCAAAATCTGCCGTGTTATTCTGTCATCTTTTCTCCCTTTTTTCCCAAAACGCAATAAACGCCACTCCTCCTTTTCTACAGAATGCAATAAATCCGCGGCGCACCATTTCCTAGTTTTCGTCATCTACTTTGTACTTCGTGATCAACAAACAAACAAACAAAAACGAAATAATACTTTAATAGCATTAATAAACCTGTGGTTTTCTGTGAAGGGAAAGAATGTAAGCCATCAACATCTAATAATTAACGCGAGAGGCACTCGGAAGAAGATCGCTTGTTCTCCTGACAGCATCTAGCTTATCTCGTGCTAACACATTGACCCCAGGGGATCTTATGAAAACTTTCCATAATTTTACTAAGTTTATTTTTTTTAATCAGTGTGTACAACTGTTCAACTAAATAAATATAAAATGGCAAAAATGAATGCACATTTATACACTGATTGAATAGATTTATAGAATTTTGAAAAAAACTTTTTGGATTTATTGCATTTTGTGGAAAAAAATAATTCGTTTTTAATAATAAATCTTTGAAAATCAAGTTATGGATTTGAATTTTTTATGTTTTTATAACCTAAAGATGCTATGTGAAAGTTTGTAACAGAAAATAGTGGTTTTCATCTCGTCACTTTCTTGGTATAGAAATTTGTAAAAATGGATTTATTGCGTTTTGGAACCAAACTCTTCATATGTTTGTCAATGACCTTTTTTTCCATGACAAAGGCGAGACGATAACAAGACTGCTCAGACGTCCAAAAACGGTGACTAAAACTAAATTGACATGCATTATTGTTGACAACTACAATCCGTAGCCTGTGCGTAGCTCTGCGAAGCCTGACGCGCACCTCGCAAAAATTTTAACAGCGCGTCAGATCTACGCGGACCACAAGCGCTGTGATTGGTCCCCCAGAACTCCTGTCAGGTTAAAAAAAACGCGTCATAGGTATTTCCGTTTGCGACGGTGAACACAAAGATGAGCCAATATGAGGAGTGATGAAATGGTTATCAGAAATAATTTATTTTAAAAAAGACAAAAATGTTTTAACTAAAACTTAACTAAGATATATTGAGTTTTCTTTTGACTAAAACTAGACTAAAATGACGAGACTTTTTGTTGACTAAAACTTGACTAAGATACCTTGAGTTATCTTTTGACTAAAACTAGACTAAAATGATGAGACTTTTAGTCGACTAAAACTTGACTAACAAAAAATATATGTGAATGACTAAATATGACTAAAACTAATAAGGACATTTGGCACAAAACTAAGACTAAGACTAAATTAAAAATAGGTGACAAAATTATGTGTTCAAAATTTTTGTACGAACCCTGGTGAAGTGCACTCGGCACAGAAATACTCTGTCACAGATCAAACTGCTTTTTTGACACTTTGCCTATGTTTAGCATGAGGAAACAACTCTTAAACAGTTAATAAGTCAGAATGCATGAAATACTGTTACCCCCCCTTCTAAAGTACTTATTACATTTTTGACAGAGGTGGTCTTTAGCTGCTTTTGCATTTATCCACATTTTAGAATTATAGTACATTTATCAATACTTTGAATTATATTGTGTATGAACATATTTTAGCATGTTCATGCTAGATGCTTTTTAAACAATATTGAAGATATTTCCATCTCTTCTGTGCTCTTATTGACTGCTTTTTTTCATTATTTGGTCCAAGTCATTCATCGCAAAATATGTTTTAAAAACAAATTCTAATAAAAGTTTGTCTACAAAAGAAATTTCATATTTTTTAGAATACAGCTTCAGATGTAAACATTTTAGTCCAGTGTTACAACAGTTGCATTGTTGTTCAACACTGACCAAAATCACAATTCGGTACAAACCAGATTTCCATCCACAGGCAAAATTGTGGCCAATCGTACGGTGGATTATGAACAGGTGCAGTGGTTGAACTTCACGGTTCGTGCTCAGGATCATGGCACGCCTCCGCGCTTCGTTGAACTTCCTGTCTATCTGCGTATTGTAGATGTCAACGACAACAATCCTGTCTTTAAACAGCCTTTGTATCAGGTACATTAAAGAGAGTCAGGCTCAGTTTTAATGCTGATGGTATGCTTTCGAGAAAATACATTTTGGATAAATACCTGTGTATGTGTTTGTGTGTGTGCAGAAGTCATTATTTGAAGATGTTGCGCTCGGTACCATAATTGTAAGCGTGAGCGCAACGGATGCAGACTCTGGACTGTTCTCTGTTATTGAATATGGACTTGTGGACGGAGAGGGCAAGTTTGGCATCACACCCACTACGGTATGCAAATGTGAAAATGAAATTCAAAACGCATACAAAGCCTTTCAGTAAAGCAACAAATCACTTGAATTGACAATATTCAATGTGCTATGTTATCAGGGGGACATCTACATCTTGTCTCGACTGGACAGAGAGACCAAAGACCGCTACACCCTCACGGCGTACGCCAGAGACAACCCTGGCGGCAGTCCCAACAACCGGCGAGAAAACTCTGTCCAGGTGCAGACCAGAAATACTGTATTGTTCGACTTGATTTTGTTGTGCTGATATAATAGCTAGTACACCACAAACTAACACAAACAAGCCATACTGGTCAAATGATTGATGCAATAGGAATATTTACAAGATGAGTGCGCATGAGCTATACCACAATGTGGTGTTAACTATTGGGAACTCCTTTGTTTTGCAAACTGCTCAGGATAGTACAGTAAGTGCAAACTCAAAAAAAAGAAAAACATATTTAAGCAAGACAAGACCTGGCACAGACTCGCTTTACTTCCGGTTCCTTTTTAAGGAGGATATGAAGAAAACATCAGCTGTGCCAATAAGGTTTCACAAGCTGTGAAAAGCGTGAGGTGGCTGAGCATACAGTTCACACTTCCTCTGTTAATACTGAGACTTTAATATTATAAAGAAGTGAGAAGTTTAAAAGCAAAACAACAAGAGGATCCCATCAGCTGTAGCCGATCATTTCTTTCACATCCACTGGTCTGTTTTCAGTGCACACGCTGCAAAAAAGTCTCTTTAAAACTGTGATCCGTAACCTTTTAAAAATGAACGAAAATCAGTTGTTGATTAAAAACATAAAAAATCAATGTTCCTTAACTTAATACATGATAACATCCATAAACAGAAAGAAGATGGCATGTCTACTATATTGTATGTGTGTGCTGCTGCAGATGGTGAAGGGTTCGTAGTTTGTTAAACATCAAACTGGGGTTAGCAAACCCCTGGTGGTTCGCGAGGGCATTGCAGGGGGGTTGTGAGTTAATGAAAAGCAATTAATTACAAATCATAAAATATAAATAAAAAAGTAATAAACATTTAAAATAAAAAAATCTAAAGCTTTTATTTGTTATATCAAAAAACTATAGACGGTTTCATCAGACGCACGTGTGGTGACGCGATACACGTCTGGTCCGAACTTTACTTCCGGTTTCGTTTTTTATAATAGTTTGACTAGTTGCTAAACTGAACTCTTGAACAAAAGCCTCGTCGAAAATAACAAATGTTTTGGTTTCCTAGGTAATCTACGTGTTGTTTATTTTGCTTGTTATATAATAAACTACGTTTAAAGGACTTTGTTGTTATTTATTCTTAGCGGAGTTTATCGGAAGTTACGTGTTGACCACGACAGCCGCTTGTTTATGTAGTTACTGCTGAAAACGTCTATAAACTCATGCAAAATGACAGATATGTATTATGTATAAAAGAAAATTACAAGATGAAGGGCAAAAAAGGACTTACAAAAAACTTTAAAACAAATTTAAAAAATTAATGTTTTTAAAGTTGCAAATGCAACATGCAAATGTGCTATTCAGTCAGTGGCGGCGCTGACTTCTCTTCCGAGGGGCTCAAATTTAAAATATGTGTTTGTTTTGTCATGTGAACCATGTGCATTATGCATCATGTCAAAATAAGTCTCTGCTGCACATACGTCAAAAGGGTTTATGAGAAAAGAGACGTTCACGTTCACAAAATACCCGCAAGACACTAACGTAACACTAAACTACGTGATTGTCTATTTTATCATAAACCCTTTTGACGCATGTGCAGCACATACGTGTTTTGACATGACGCATGATGCACATAAGTTTACATGACGCACCGAATGCTTATTTTGACATGATGAGTAGGACTGGGTATCGATTCAGATGTTCCAGATCGATTCGATTTCGATTCACAAGCTATCGATTCGATTCCGATTCTCGATTAAATTTTCGATTCCGGTTCTCGGGTAGGTTTTTATACTCGATTCTCGATTCAACTCAATGAATATAGATTTAATACACATACTATATTAATAAAAAAGAACAGTGAACAGCAGTTTACAAGTGGGTAAATAATAAAAATAAATTAAAAGCCACAACACGTCTTTCTTGCGAAATCTAAAATGCTTCCATTCCTCCGTTCATTGTTTGCGGAAATAAATATGAAAAAATTGATTCTGCTCTTTGAGAATCGATTTTTAATCGACCACGTAAAAAAAAACCTGATTAATCGAAAAATCGATGTTTTGACGAGCTTGGGATCGTCCGCCTCGTAAAAGAAGTCACCGGCCGCCATTGTATTGAGTTATTGAACATACAAAATCTCAGGTGCACTTCAAGTAAATAATTTCAGTCAACGGCTGACAAAATAATTGTCTCTGGCTTAGAATTTGATGACATTTTACAGATAAATATTATTCATTGGCTTAGAGTAAAGTGGCGCAGCACAACACAATATGTAAAGAAAATGACTCTGTAAACGACTGCAATTTTATGTTTTAAACAGAGATGGCGATAGAGAGGCAGAAGTTACGGATTGTAGCTTAAAAAAAATTATTCTGGTTTTATAACCAGGTGGACCGTTAAATTGTCACTAAAAAAAATCACTATTGGAAGATATTAATTTTGCCTGGTTTGCTGTTTCACAACTGTTCAGATCAAAACTGTTTTCAAATACATTTTTGCACAGGAAGTTTCAGTTTCATGTAAGCAGTTTTGCATGAGCTTAGCACATTTAGTAAATCTGATCTTTAAAACAGGTTTTAATGCCTCCTCTGTATCTCTCTTTCTCTCTCTCTCTCTCTCTCTCTCTCTCTCTCTCTCTCTCAGGTGCAATTGACAGTGATGGATGTAAATGACTTTCGTCCACGTTTCTCAGAGAGGGTTTTCAGTACGAGTGTTTTTGAGAATGAGCCTGTTGGCACATCAGTGATCACACTAACAGCCACAGACCTTGATGAAGGCGAAAATGCTTTACTTACATACAGTCTGCAGGGCCCTGGAGCAGGTATGAATCCTTTCACAAAGTGCATTGATCCTTGAAATTTGCCCAAAAATTGCCAGAGTGCCTTCTGTGTGAGCGCAAACACATCCTGGAATTGATCCTGGGATTGCTTTTGTAAAGGGGACCTAGTAACATTGCCGTAACACCTACAGTAACATTGCTGTTTGACACAGGGGTTTAAAATGCAGATCAGCATTCACAAAAAATATCACTATCTGCAGAAACTGAAAAAATTTGCCAGACTAATAGCACAGCACACAATGCGCTAGTTTATGATCGAAATGGATGCGCATGTGTCGCTACACATGCTTCGGTCTTCCATAAACATAATTGGCTGGCTCTGCCTAGGTTATTTGCATAAGGCGATCTGATTGGTCTGATTGGACGTTTGAAAAGTTGAGAAATGTTCAACTTCTGCCGCAAGCAACTGGACTGACGCGGTGCCGACAGATCCACAATTCAGTTCGGCAACGCATGACGTCACCCATTAAAAGTGAATGGAAAGTGTTAACGCTTTCGCCCTGTGTGAATGTACCGTAAGACCTGGAAAGTGCACGATTACACACCCAGATAAAATAAAAATCATCAAATAAACTGTAATAAATAAAATGTACTTTTACAAAATAATTGTTTACATCTAGAAATACTTTATTTGTTGCATAATGCTTGCAGCTGCAATTCATAACTTTTTTGCTTGAAAAAAATTACCTAAAATCTTTTGTTGAGGAATTACATACATAGTGTTTAAAACTGTCTCCTTACATTACTCTGATTTATAACAGTATGCTTACAATAATGATTTATAAGTTAACATATCGAGTCGGATTGAAATGTAACAAATGTAAAGATCAGTACATAAATTAACCAGCAATGATTGTTTCAAACAGAGATGGCGATAGAGAGGCACAATTTAAGAATAGAAGCTTTGATTTCAATTCTGGAAATTATTAGAAATTAAAAGATATTTTTAGTTCAATGCTCACAACCCAGTGTTTGTTATAATGAATCGTTCCTTTCAATCTCTCTTTATCTGTCATAGATGCATTTACTCTCGATCCTGACACCGGGCTGATCCGTTCGCTGCGATTGCTCCAAAGTTTCGAGAGGTTTAATCTGACCGTGGTGGCGACGGATCATGGCCGACCGCCCCTCTGGGGCACCACCAGTCTTCAGATCACCGTCATCGACGTGAACGATAACAGGCCTGTCTTTGTACGACCAGCCAATGGCACAATCATGCACATACTAGAGGTGTTGTATTGTTTAGTTCATTCAACCTATCTAAAATTATCTTTGTTATGTTGTGTATTGAACAACATAGGGTTGCCTAGGTTCAGGGGGGAATATCCTGTGCATGAATACACAGGAGGGCTTTGTGCAGACATTGCATGTTATCTGAGTTCATTTTTAAGTTAAGTGAGTCAGAGCTGTTAAACAGAACATATATTTTTAGTGTTTTATTTTAGCAACACAAATAGGGAAATGCTTCTTAAATGCATTAAAAACAATTTTATAACTTCTGCTTGTGTGAGGTTTATCTTGTGTCAAACGCATTAAACATTATTTATATTAGGCCAGTTTGACACCCATAGATCCGTTGGCTGAACGGCTGGTGCATACTTCACGCAGTTCTGGAAAAAACTTCAGCAGCTTTAAAAGTTGTCCTCTGATTGGTTGAATGTTACAGGATTTCTGTGTGAAGCATGTGTTGAATTCTTTGATAGTCTGCCTGGAAACAACACAAAGCCAAAAAAGTATGCACAGCATAAAGTCTTTAAAAGATGTCCAGGAGTTTCGCTTGATGCAATTAATTTAATCTAAAAGAGATATTTTAAAGTGTCATTGTTGATATGAATTTAATAGATGTTAGTAAATGAAAATTTAAATGATCGCAAACATGACGTGGCTCAAAGCGAAACGTGATCGGTTGCTTTACATGTCAGTTATATACAGGTAGTATCTATAGTGGTCCTTGGCCATTTAAAGCGTCCATGGTTCAGTACGGGACCTTCAGTACGAGACTAATATTAGGCCTGCACAATATGAGTGTGAAATACTGGACAGTTTTAAATGACTTGACTAGCTTTATTTGAGAGGAATTAACTTCTACCTTGCATTTCTTATATTGCTCTGGGATGGCAACTGGCCGAAATTGTTGTGTGATGGTTTTACATATACCATTTGTATCCATAATCAAGTGTTTTGCAAGGTGAAAATCTGTGATTTCTCTCTGCTGTCTGAAAGCGTTTTCGTATATTGTAACACAGGCAAAGACATCCAAAATAGTTTACTTAAAAAAATGCTCTGCATGTTTTATTTGATATGACTTTTGCAGATGCGCAGATTGCAATGTTGATGCTGAAACGACATATCGTGCAGCCCTAATTTATAAGTTCGTCTAAAGACATACCAACCCACTCATGCAAAAAATTACTTTCTTACTTAGTATTTTTGTCTTGTTTTCAGTAAAAAAATCTAAAAATTCTTAAATGAAGATGGTTTTTCTCGATGAGCAAAACGACCCAAGAAAATAAGTCTAGTTTTTAGACCAAAAATATACAATTTAAGTTCATTTGTGCTTAACAAGCAAATAATTTTCCAATGGTGTAAGCAAAAAAAATCTTGAAAAATTTTCTTAAACACCAAACTCAAGAAAACTTCAAGAAAAAATGTGCTTACCCCATTGGCAGATTTTTTTATGTACAAAATCACTTAAATTTGATATTTTTGGTCTAAAAACTAGACTTATTTTCTTAGGTCGTTTTGCTCATCGAGAAAAAGCATCTTAATTTAACAATTTTTCGATATTTTTACTGAAAACAAGACAAAAAAACGAAGATTTTTTTTTCTGGAAAATCATTTTTTGCAGTGTTCATTCAAGAAAAAAATTCTCACCCCATTGGCAGATTGTTTTAAGCACAAATTAACTTAAATTGTATTTATTTATTTATTTTAGTCTATAAACTAGACATATTTTTTATTTTATTTTGCTCATCAAGAAAAAACATATTGATTTAAGAAATGTTTGATATTTGTACTAAAAACAAGATAAAAATACTACATAAGAAAGTCATTTTTGCAATGCCCGAGTGTGCAAAATGATGGTTTGTGTGAATGATTTACAGGAACAGCCTCCTGGTCTGGTGGTCTATGAGGTGTTCGCTACAGATGAGGATGAAGGAGTGAACGGAGAGGTCCGGTACAGTTTTCTGCAGACTGGAGCTGGAAATAGAGACTGGGAAAACTTTCATATTGATGCTGTGACAGGTGTGATCACCACTGCGGTTAAACTGGATAGAGAGAAACAAGCCCTGTACAGTGTGAGTATGCCTTTTTTTTCTTTTTTTTTCTTGTAAATGTATCTATCCTATATAATGTAAAAAAAAACATTCTGGGAAAATATAAACTTTTTATCTATAATATTGACTCAGTAAGGTCATGTCAAAGATTGAAATAAATTGATGCTCCTAATCTCATAATCAGATTGAGACTTTACCCTGGATTTCACGTCACGTGTTGTACTTATGGACTTTTATAAAAGATACCAAGTCAGATTCAGTTTTGTTTTTGTTGTTGTCAAATCAGAGGTTATAATTTTACAATTTGTGACCCTGGACCACAAAACCAGTCAAAAAAAAATCTAAATATCAGTGGCGTCTCGTGACTGCTCTTCCGAGGGGCGCAAATTCAAAATATGTGTTTGTTGCATCATGTGAACCACGTGCATCACGTGTTTTGTCAAAATCATTGCCTGCTGCACACGCGTAAAACCCGTTTATGATAAAAGAGACACTCACGTTCACAAAATACATGCAAGACACTCCCTTAACACTAAACTCTGATTACACATGAGATTATGCGAATATCTGGCAAACGTGAGCGTTTCTTTTATCATAAACCTTTTTTTATTTATTTTGACAAAACACGCGATGCACATAGGTTCACTCGATGCGCCGAACACACATTTTGAAATGATGAACCACACACATGACAGGTTACATAAATGTTGTGACCAACTTCGCATTGTGTGCCGGCTGCAACTGATAAAATATTGAGAAATTTGCCTTTAAAGTTGTCCAAATAAAGTCCTAGGCAACACATATTCCTAATGATATATACATTTTTTATATATTTACGATAGGAAATTTCCAAAATATCTTTACGCACTCTAAAAAAATGCAGCATGAATAAAACAACTTAGTTTTGCAAGTCAGTTCAACGTACTATTTTAAGTTTTGTGATAAGTTGACATAACTTATAAAAACAAGTTGAAATTGTTTAACTTGTTATTTTTAGGTTAAAGTAACATAAAATATATATGCTGATTTCACAAAAATGCTGCATTTTTTTTACAGTGTGGAACATGATCTTTACTTAAAGTGACACCATGTAATTTTTCAACCTTCATAATACATTTTCAAGACCCTTGTGATAGTACATCGACTTTAAATAGGTTGAATGACATGTCTACCATAGCCTGACGGGGTCTGTATCACTTTTACTCGTATTTTAAAACTTAGGGTTTGTGGTAGTAACCAGAGCACAAAAAAAAACTACAAAATTCGACTGCTTTACGGCATACGTCACTTCCTCCACACAATTTGTTTTTAACGTGAATTTTGCTGGAGGCTACTTAAGGAGTGTAGAGAGCAGTTTCTAATATGTGACTCTGTGGCACAGGCTTTAGTGTCACGGACCTATGACACGGGCGACCCGGGTTCGATTCCCCTTTAAGGCAATTTTTTATATAAACTGTTGATTCATACATAAATGCGATGTTCTTTATAAATTACGGCGATTATATTGCATATAGTTCCCTGTATTCAGATGCTGTGTTCACGTATTTACCTTTCTTTTTACTGTGTCTATGATATTTACATTACAATCCAGGATGCTATAGCACTCAAACTTGCTCACAGTGTAAAACCAAACCCTATTCATTCACCAATCAGATCCGAGCGTTTCTCTCTTCTCTCTTCCTCATTTGCTGCGTTCCGCTGTCACTCGTGTGACGTATTACAAAGCGGCAGACCTAAACGCATCGGTTTACTTGGATTTGGAGCGATTTTCACACAAAAAAGAGGAATAACGAGCGCCATTGCGGAAAATCCTGGTGGCGAGGGAGAGAGAGAGGATGCAACAATATTTGTTTGGAAAAAGGCAAGGAAATACGTCTGGTCGTTTCTGAATTGGAAGGCTGCAGCCTCCGGAGGTCAAATATGCAGGCTGCACACGTCATCAAGCCTGGGTTATTAAGGTAAACTGAGCATTACATTCGCAAGTCATAAGCATACTGCAACAATTTACGATTAACTAAGTATAATAGTCAACTTTGTAATTGTTAATATTGTGAAATAAGACAGTCTTGATGACGTATTAGAAATACGACATCCGGAGGCTGCAACCTTCAGATTGAGAAATGGCTTCTGCCACGACAAATTCCTCATCAGAAAGTTGTAACATGACTGCGTTTCTCTCTGTTGTCTCAAAATGTTGATCGTTTAGCATTTTAAATGTTTAGTTTTTAGTTTAGTTTTAAGGTTGGCCAGTTGCTTTCCTTTGCGACAGTGCTGCGGCGCTTGTGGGCTCTAGGGGCGCTAGAAGTGAAAAATACGTGTCTAGCACCCCCTAGTGGCCAAAAGTTTCATGGTGTCCCTTTAAAGGTATAGCGGAAAATTTTCCTGAATTTTTTAAGAGAACCCCCCCTCCACTTTTCTTTAAAAAATGCACATGCGCAAGACTCTACCTCCTCCCGAGATGGATCGCCTATTAACGTGTGCATGAGAGAGAGCATGCACGAGCCTAGTTCTTCTCTTCACTCTGTTTACACCGCAAAAACCCAAAGAAAAAAAATTCTTAATATTTTTGTCTTGTTTTCAGTAAAAATATCAAAAAATTCTCAAATTAACTCTTTCACCACCAGCGTTTTTAAAAAAAGTTGCCAGCCAGCGCCAGCGTTTTTCATGGCGGGGAAAGAGTTAAGATGCTTTTTCTTGATGAGCAAAACGACCCAAGAAAATAAATTAACTTTTTAGACCAAAAATATCATATGTAAGTGAGTAAGTAAGGGCTAGCATCGCTAATCATAGCTTACATCAACTTTTACTAGCAGTGATTTTAAATGGATTCCTCCAAATAGCAAGACAAACTTTACCTGTCGAGTAGAAACTTTGCGACTGAGGCATCATTGGGAAGCCCAACCTGTGTGAAATATTCTCCCAAAAACACTTTTGTCTTGTTTCTTTCTTCAGAGGCCTTTCTCTTCTTGTCATACAATTTGTAAACACTTTTTCTCTTGCGACCCTCAGACATTTTGAAAAAATATGCTGTGAACGCGAGCTTCAATGTATATTTTTAGGTTAAAGTAACATAAAATATATATGCTGATTTCACAAAAATGCTGCATTTTTTACAGTGAAACCGTAGCCCACCACACATATACACCTGAAAGTGCACATGCGCAGAAAGCGAACCTAGGTACGAGCACGTTCGACTGCTTTATGTCAACATATCATCAGAATGATTGACAACTGGGATGACCAATAGTCTTGTTGATCCACCCGGAAAAAGAACATCTTCCGCTATACCTTTAATATCCTTTTCATTTTTGGCATAATTTTGACCCATTCAATGTATTTTTAGCTATTGCTACAAATATACCTGTGCGACTTATGACTTTGACTTACTGTATGGTTTTGTGGTCCAGGTTCACATTTATATTGTAGCTTGTTTGGTTCATTGCATAGGTCCCTTTACTGAGGAATTGTTTTGAATGCCTTTAAGGAAAACTAAAGGGAAAAACTTCTGTAACCCTGGTCACTTTTTCACTCTCCATAAAAAAAACTTCAAAAGAACAAAATGTCATTCTTGTACATTAACAGGATGTATTGTTTATCTCAGTGTGTAATGTTTGTGTTTATCTCTAATGTGTAGCTGGTCGTGGTGGCGTATGATCTCGGGCAGCCTGTTCCATATGAGACCATGCAGCCTTTGCAAGTGGCTCTGTCTGACATTGACGACAATGAACCCGTCTTCCTTAAACCTCCGGTAACAATTGCCAATGTTCAATCACAGAGTGTTATATTATGGTTTGACCAAATCCATTTGCGTAGACTTTAAAGTGATGAAATGTGATGTTGATAAAGTTTCACATCCCTTATGACTCATGTTTGTGTTGCGTGTTTCTTAGAGAGGAAGTTTACCATATCAGTCCCTGTCGGTCCCCGAGCACTCGTCTCCTGGGATGGTTGTGGGTAACGTGACCGGTGCCGTTGATGCAGACGAGGGCTCTAATGCTATCGTCTACTATTTCATCGCAGGTAAAAGCACAACATTGAAACTCTCATGTGTGCACCATGCATATTCAATGTTAGACTCTCCTTAACCACCTGAAAGGCAGTTTGTTTCTGTTTTAATAATATTAATTGTAATTGAATTTAAATTAAATAAATTAGATAAATCTCCTAGGGTCGTGAAAGATTAAATTTAAAAAACCTAATCATCATCCTTAATCAGACAAAGGCAAGACAATAGATCAAGACTCACATTTATGCACACAGTTTGAAATAAATTCCTCGGTTTGCACAACCGAGTTGCATCAGCAGGTGTTGAAATTCAGATTTTTGAGGAACCAAACCGTGTGAACGCCACATTAACCACACTACCGTATTTTGCTCTAGGGGGCGATAGTGATGGGAACTTTGGTTTGAGTGTGGCCGGGGTTTTACGGGTCAAGAAAGATCTGGATCGAGAAGAAATCCCTGTGTATTCCATCATTGTTAAAGCCTCGAGCAACCGCAACTGGTCTCCTCCAAGAGCTCAAAGGTCACAGCGGGCACAGGTTCTCGACCCAAGCCGTGACCCCACGTTACAGGAAGTAAGAATCTTTCTGGAAGACATCAATGACCAGCCTCCCAGATTCACAAAGCTGGAGTACACAGCAGGTAAGAGGACAACATGTCAGGGTTGAGCAAAAACTTGAATTGGACAATCGTCATCTTAATTTAAATATGGATTATCAATATGGATTAACAAGAAGAGGGGTGGAAATGGGTTTAATTCCAGTGAACACACATGTTGATAAAATGTATAGATAAAGCATCTGTCAGATGCATAAATGTAAAGAGAAAATAAAGAGATTTCTTTAGGAAACAACCGATGTTGTTTCTTCAACAAGAACAGGTAAATTCTGTTTCTGTTGGTCAAGACTTCTTTGTGTTTGGATTCATTCTGATCAAGTAAATTAGAGCTTTGATAAATGTTCTTCCACTATAAATTAATGTTAAAATAATGAAGTGCATATACATTTCTATTTATTTCTGGATGCACATTGTGCATATGTAAACCTTACCAAGGAGGAATAGGCCAAGCGAAAAATAAAAAATAAAAATATCTTGAGATAATTAAAAGTCGTAATATTTTGAGAATAAATTCGTATTATAACAAAAATATAAGTCATAATATTTTGAGGAAAAAAGTCATTATAACAAAAATAGAAGTCATAATGTTTTGAGAATAAAGTTAATATAACAAGAATAAAAGGCGTAATATTTTGAGAATGAAAAATGTCAATATAACAAGAATAAAAGTCGTAATATTTTGAGAATAAAGTTGTAATATAACAAGAATAAAAAAAATATATTTTACGAATAAAGTCGTAATGTAACAAAAATATAAGTCATAATATTTTGAGGAAAAAAGTAATAATAACAAAAATATAAGTCGTTTGCTTTGTGCCCCATTACCCCTGAGTAAAAATTATGTGACAAATAACCCAATTATTCGTGGATCACTCAAAATTTGGTCGCAGTTCAGACTTCACTTTAATAGTAAACAGACTTTGCCCTCTGCACCCATTTTATTGAACCATATGTTTCCCCCTTCTCTTATAGACTCTGCATTTCAATTTTGGTCCAGAAATGGAGTCAAGTGTGTCAGGGACCTTTTCAAAGATGGCGTGTTTATTTCATTTCAGCAACTTAAAACTGATTTTAATATTCCTCAGTCCAATTTTTTCAGATATCTACAGGTCCGTAGCTTTGTCCAAAAACATGTTTCTCTCTCTCTCTGAACCAACCAGATGGTGGATGGATAGATGAACTGTTAAACATGGACCCTTCTCTTAGGGGTGTGGTGTCTATTATGTATGAGAAAATTCAAAGAACCGCCTCCCCATGTCTCGACCGTATTAGGAGACAATGGGAGGAGGAATTGGGATTGGAAATTTCAGATTCATCTTGGCAATATGCAATAGAGTTGGTGCACTCATCTTCAGTATGCATTAGACATGGGCTTCTGCAATTTAAGGTGCTTCATCTGTCTAAGAGTAAACTGGCTAAGATGTATCCAGGATTGGACTCAAATTGCCCTACACTGTAAAAAATTTCCCTGTAAAATAACAGTAAAGAGCTGGCAGCAGAGACGCCAGCAGTATACTGTTATTTTTACGGTATTTATATGTAAAATGACTTTACGGTA